>NC_057799.1:15401260-15428677 GCF_018294505.1 Triticum aestivum
TGTTTTTGCATTTCTTTTGCCATTTTCCTTTTTTTGTATTGGTATTTTTTTGATGTTGGATGAGTGTAAATGGATACGCGTAAGTACTATACAATGTGTGTTTAAATTGTTGTAGAGTACAGGAATTTCACTATTACATATTTATTCTTTGCATATATAAAGAGTGCAATTTCGGTGTAAACTTGTGTGCAAGTTTTTAAAGTCATTTTCATTTCCTTTCTTCTTATGGGGTAATACCGATGCCATTAATTTAGTGATCCTAAGAAAAATTCATTATTTTGAATGTTTAGTCTTTATTTAATTTTCCTTCTTCCTTTAAGGGTAACATCAATGCCACTAATTCTTCTCTTCTAAGAAAAGTTATTTTTTTTGCAAAAAATCACTATTATATGTTTATTTTTTCCCATCTTATAAAAAGCGCAATTACATGTAAATTGTATGCAAATTTGGTCTTTGTTTTCATTTTATTTATTCTCAGAGGTTAATACTAATGTCACTAATTCATTGTTTCCTTAGAAAACATCATTTTTTAAAGTGTGTAAGTATAAATGCAAGTACTATACAATATGTGTGTAAAATACATTAGAGTGCAAAAATTACACTACTATATGTTTATTCTTTGCATACTACAAATGTGCAAAGTTGTGTGCAAGTTTTTTTGAAGGGTGATACCAATGTCGCTAATATATTCTTCCTTGGAATACTTCATTATATTGGTTTTGTTATTTTTATTTCATTTCCTTTCTTCTTTAAGGGTAATATCAATGATTATTCTACACAATATTTCAAAACTATCAACGCTTAGGGTATCATCTACTCTGTCCGTCCCATAATATGAGTGTAGTGTCAAAAACGCTCTTATATTATGGGATGGAGGGAGTAGTTATGTATAATAATATAGCCTTTGTAAATTACCTACAAAAACTTTTACTTGCAAATGGAAATACTAAAACAATTCAAAAAAAAAGGAAAAAAAGACAAAAGCAATAATATTGTACTGCCTGCTTGCAGGGGAAAGTTATCAAGACAAAGAGCGTGGAGTATATGCCATTCACCGTGTCTCTGGTGAACACTATCAACGGCTGCTGCTGGCTAGCCTATGGGCTGATAGGGAACGACCCCTACGTGACGGTCAGTACGCCCGCATCTCGAAAAGTCCCAAACCCTGCCAATCAAGAACTCCTCTGCATCGATTTAACTGTGATACCCTATTTTAATTCCGCGCAGATCCCTAATGCGATCGGTACAGTTTTGTGCATCTTCCAGCTGATCCTTTACCTGTGCTACTACAAGTCGACCCCCGTCAAGGAGCAGAATGTCGAGTTGCCCGCCGCCGCCACAGAGAACTAACATTGTTGGCAACGGCAACGTTTCCCTTCCCTCGCCGTGGAGAGATAAGCTTGGCTTGCTGCCGTCTGTGGTGCTAGTCTGCTTGTCTTTGTTAGCTAGTGTCTGACTGTGCCTTTAGTTCCGCGAACCATTGTCGTCTGTCCTAGTACAAAGTAGACCTAATATATGCAGCTGACTTATCGCAGATTATGACACCACGCTTGTCCTCATACTCCACGCTTGTCTTCATACTCTCACAATCCACTATTTGATGGCAAAATGGATTTGTTGAACCGCAGTGTTTCTGCATTCTTGTCTAGTTGGCATGTAATTTGTGTGGGCAGACACGACTTGGACTTTATTACCGGTTCGCTGCTTTGGCTTGTTGCCACATGTGCAGGGCAACCAGCAGCTTTCAGCTTAACATATGCATCTTTTGGGGGTTGAACCCTATTGATACGTACACTTGTAACATACGCATGTTAATTGTTCGTTACATACACGTGCTGGCAACCTTTTAAATAAGAGTAATTGACAAAAAATATCACATTTGGGGTTCGCGTCCCGCTGAATTATCACTTTCAAAAAAGTGATTGAAAACTATATTTTTCTAATTTTGTCACTAGAAACTCCACATTTAATAATGGCCAGTTTAGACGGTTTAAACACGTTTATGACATGCATGACCCACACATCAGGGTGGCGGCAAAGTCAACTCCGGTTATTTTGACTGTTAAGTAGACCGTTATGACAGCTGGGGCCCGGACGTGGTAGGAGCTTGACCTTGACGGGGACACAGCATGCAAGCAGGACCCGAACAGGATGCGGCGGGCGCGAGCAGGTAGAGACCTGCACGGGCGCCCGAGCAACTGTCCACATCCATATAGCTCACGCCTCCATGATGCACATGTGCACACATGTGAGTTGCACGATAGCTAGCCTGGAGGTGCACGGCGGATGCAACACTAGGCCACGCATGCCATAGTGGTTGAAATCAGGAGACGTTGGTGTCGACGAGCCTGCAGTGGATCACTGGCTGCTGTAGCCGCCACAATAGTTGGAGTAGAGGCGCGCCAGGATCAACGGGGCGGCGGGCAGCATAAACCGATCTACAGATCAGAAAACCAAAAACAAACACCGGTCAATCAATCGACAAGAGAGAAAAAAAATCCAATCAATAGATCAGTGAAAAGACTCTCTAGTGCAACTGACCAACATGACCGGCGGACGAACCCTAGGTACAGGTTGTGTGGCCCCTGGTGGAGACCATGAAGATCGACCTCCCCGGGGGTAGCACGGTGCGGAAGCAGTGGCAGCTAGGGTTTAGTATCGAGGTAAGGCCAATACCATGTAGAAGAACAGAGAGGGGATTGGGGGTGTTGGAAATATGCCCTAGAAGCAATAATAAAATGGTTATTATTATATTTCCTTGTTCATGATAATTGTCTATTGTTCATGCTATAATTGTGTTATCCGGAAATCGTAATACATGTGTGAATACATAGACCACAACGTGTCCCTAGTAAGCCTCTAGTTGACTAGCTTGTTGATCAACAGATAGTCATGGTTTCCTGACTATGGACATTGGATGTCATTGATAATGGGATCACATCATTAGGAGAATGATGTGATGGACAAGACCCAATCCTAAGCATAGCACAAAGATCGTGTAGTTCGTTTGCTAGAGCTTTTCCAATGTCAAGTATCATTTCCTTAGACCATGAGATCGTGTAACTCCCGGATGCCGTAGGAGTGCTTTGGGTGTACCAAACGTCACAACGTAACTGGGTGACTATAAAGGTACACTACAGGTATCTCTGAAAGTGTCTGTTGGGTTGACACGGATCGAGACTGGGATTTGTCATTCCGTATGACGGAGAGGTATCTCTGAGCCCACTCGGTAATGCATCATCATAATGAGCTCAAAGTGACCAAGTGGTTGGTCACGGGATCATGCATTACGGTATGAGTAAAGTGACTTGCCGGTAACGAGATTGAACAAGGTATTGGGATACCGACGATCGAATCTCGGGCAAGTAACGTACCGATTGACAAAGGGAATTGTATACGGGATTGATTGAATCCTCGACATCGTGGTTCATCCGATGAGATCATCGTGGAACATGTGGGAGCCAATATGGGTATCCAGATCCCGCTATTGGTTATTGGCCGGAGAGGTGTCTCGGTCATGTCTGCATGGTTCCCAAACCCGTAGGGTCTACACACTTAAGGTTCGGTGACGCTAGAGTTGTTTATGGGAAATAGTATGTGGTTACCGAAGGTTGTTCGGAGTCCCGGATGAGATCCCGGACGTGACGAGGAGCTCCGGAATGGTCCGGCGGTGAAGATCGATATATTGGACGAAGGGTATTGGAGTCCGGAAGTGTTCCGGGGGTACCAGGCTATGGCCAGCATGACCGAAAGGTGTTTCGGGAGCCCGGGCAAGTGTTGGAGGGCCTCATGGGCCAAAGGGGAAGGGGCAAACCAGCCCACTAAGGGGTGGTGCGCCCCCCCACACCCTTTCCCACGTTACTTGGGGAGGTGGGGCGCCTCCACCTGGCTTGGGAGGCAAGCCTCCACCTGCTTGGCTTGGGGGGCAAGTCTCCCTAGGATTTTCCCTAGGGAGATCCAATCTGCTTGGCCGCCGCCCCCTTGGGGAAACCCTAGGGCGCCTCCCCCTCTCCCCTTGCCCCTATATATAGTGGAGGGGTGGGAGGGCAGCCGCACCTCTTCGCTGGCGCAGTACCGGGACCACCGGAAGGGTCCCGGGGGTCCACCGGGTGGGGCCACCTATCCCGGAGGGCCCCATGGGCTGAAGTGGGAGGGGAACCAGCCCCTGGTGGGCTGGTGCGCCCCCTTGGGCCTCCCCCTGCGCCTAGGGTTGGAAACCCTGGGGGTGGGGGGCGCCCCACCTGACTTGGGGGCCAAGTTCCCCCCCTTGGCCGCCGCCCCCCCTGGAGATTGCATCTCCCAGGGCCGGCGCCCCCCAGGGCCCCTATATATAGTGGGGGGGAGGGAGGGCAGCAGCACCAAAGCCCCTGGCGCCTCCCTCTCCCTCCCGTGACACCTCTCCCTCCCGCTTGCGCTTGGCGACGCCCTGCCGGGATACCCGCTACTTCCACCACCACGCCGTCGTGCTGCTGGATCTCCATCAACCTCTCCTTCCCCCTTGCTGGATCAAGAAGGAGGAGACGTCGCTGCTCCGTACGTGTGTTGAACGCGGAGGTGCCGTCCGTTCGGCGCTCGGTCATCGGTGATTTGGATCACGACAAGTACGACTCCATCAACCCCGTTCACTTGAACGCTTCCGCTCGCGATCTACAAGGGTATGTAGATGCACTCCTTCCTTCTCGTTGCTAGTAAACTCCATAGATGGATCTTGGTGATGCGTAGAAAATTTTAAATTTCTGCAACGATCCCCAACAGTGGCATCATGAGCCATGCCTATGCGTAGTTCCTATGCACAAGTAGAACGCAAACTTGTTGTGGGCTTAGATGTTGTCAATTTTTCTTGCCACTACTAGTCTTATCTTGTTTCGGCGGCATTGTGGGATGAAGTGGCCCGGACCGACCTTACACGTACGCTTACGTGAGACAGGTTCCACCGACTGACATGCACTAGTTGCATAAGGTGGCTAGCGGGTGTCTGTCTCTCCCACTTTAGTCGGAACGGATTCGATGAAAAGGGTCCTTATGAAGGGTAAATAGAAATTGGCAATATCACATTGTGGTTTTACGTAGGTAAGAAACGTTCTTGCTAGAAACCTATAGAAGCCACGTAAAAACATGCAACAACAATTAGAGGACGTCTAACTTGTTTTTGCAGCATGTGCCTTGTGATGTGATATGGCCAAAAGGATGTGATGAATGAGATATATGTGATGTATGAGATTGATCATGTTCTTGTAATAGGAATCACGACTTGCATGTCGATGAGTATAACAACCGGCAGGAGCCATAGGAGTTGTCTTTATTTTTTGTATGACCTGCGTGTCATTGAATAACGCCATGTAAATTACTTTACTTTATTGCTAAACACGTTAGCCATAGAAGTAGAAGTAATCGTTGGCGTGACAACTTCATGAAGACACGATGATGGAGATCATGGTGTCATGCCAGTGACAAAGATGATCATGGCGCCCCGAAGATGGAGATCAAAGGAGCAAAATGATATTGGCCATATCATGTCACTATTTGATTGCATGTGATGTTTATCATGTTTTACATCTTATTTGCTTAGAACGACGGTAGTAAGTAAGATGATCCCTTATAATAATTTCAAGAAAGTGTTCCCCCCTAACTATGCACCGTTGCGAAGGTTCGTTGTTTCGAAGCACCACGTGATGATCGGGTGTGATAAATTCTAACGTTCGCATACAACGGGTGTTGACGAGCCTAGCATGTACAGACATGGCCTCGGAACACACGCAATACACTTAGGTTGACTTGACGAGCCTAGCATGTACAGACATGGCCTCGGAACACGGAAGACCGAAAGGTCGAGCATGAGTCGTATAGAAGATACGATCAACATGAAGATGTTCACCGATGTTGACTAGTCCGTCTCACGTGATGATCGGACACGGCCTAGTTGACTCGGATCATGTTTCACTTAGATGACTGGAGGGATGTCTATATGAGTGGGAGTTCATTGAATAATTTGATTAGATGAAATTAATTATCATGAACTTAGTCTAAAAAATCTTTACAATATGTCTTGTAGATCAAATGGCCCACGTTGCCCTCAACTTCAACGCGTTCCTAGAGAAAACCAAGCTCAAAGATGATGGCAGCAACTATACGGACTGGGTCCGGAACCTGTGGATCATCCTCATAGCTGCCAGGAAAGATTATGTCCTAGAAGCACCGCTAGGTGATGCACTCATCCCAGAGAACCAAGACGTTATGAACGCTTGGCAGTCACGTGCTGATGATTACTCCCTCGTTCAGTGCTGCATGCTTTACAGCTTAGAACCGGGGCTCCAAAAGCGTTTTGAGCAACACGGAGCATATGAGATGTTCGAAGAGCTGAAAATGGTTTTCCAAGCTCATGCCCGGGTCGAGAGATATGAAGTCCCCGACAGGTTCTTTAGTTGTAAGATGGAGGAAAACAGTTCTGTCAGTGAGCACATACTCAGAATGTCTGGGTTACACAACCGCTTGACTCAGCTGGGAGTTACTCTCCCGGATGACGCGGTCATTGACAGAATCCTTCAGTCGCTTCCACCGAGCTACAAGAGCTTTGTGATGAACTTCAATATGCAGGGGATGGAAAAGACCATTCCTGAGGTATATTCAATGCTGAAATCAGCGGAGGTGGAGATCAGAAAGGAACATCAAGTGTTGATGGTGAATAAAACCACTAAGTTCAAGAAAGGCAAGGGTAAGAAGAACTTCAAGAAGGACGGCAAGGGAGTTGCCGCGCTCGGTAAGGCAGTTGCCGGGAAGAAGCCAAAGAATGGACCCAAGCCTGAGACTGAGTGCTTTTATTGCAAGGGAAGTGGTCACTGGAAGCGGAACTGCCCCAAATACTTAGCGGACAAGAAGGCCGGCAACATCAAAGGTATATATGATATACATGTAATTGATGTGTACCTTACCAGTACTCGTAGTAGCTCCTGGGTATTTGATACCGGTGCGGTTGCTCATATTTGTAACTCAAAACAGGAGCTGCGAAATATGCGGAGACTGGCGAAGGATGAGGTGACGATGCGCGTCGGGAATGAATCCAAAGTCGATGTGATCGCCGTCGGCACGCTACCTCTACATTTACCTACGGGATTAGTTTTAAACCTCAATAATTGTTATTTAGTGCCAGCTTTGAGCATGAACATTGTATCAGGATCTCGTTTAATGCGAGATGGCTACTGATTTAAATCCGAGAATAATGGTTGTTCTATTTATATGAGAGATATGTTTTATGGTCATGACCCGCTGGTCAATGGTTTATTCTTGATGAATCTCGAACGTGATGTTACACATATTCATAGTGTGAATACCAAAAGATGTAAAGTTGATAACGATAGTCCCACATACTTGTGGCACTGCCGCCTTGGTCACATTGGTGTCAAATGCATGAAGAAGCTCCATGCAGATGGACTTTTGGAGTCTCTTGATTACGAATCATTTGACATGTGCGAACCATGCCTCATGGGTAAGATGACCAAGACTCCGTTCTCCGGAACAATGGAGCGAGCAACCAACTTATTGGAAATCATACATACTAATGTGTGCGGTCCAATGAGTGTTGAGGCTCGCGGTGGCTATCGTTATGTTCTCACTCTCACTGATGACTTGAGTAGATATGGGTATGTCTACCTAATGAAACACAAGTCTGAGACCTTTGAAAAGTTCAAGGAATTTCAGAGTGAGGTTGAGAATCAACGTGACAGGAAAATAAAGTTCTTACGATCAGATCGTGGAGGAGAATATTTGAGTCACGAATTTGGCACACACTTAAGGAAATGTGGAATCGTTTCACAACTCATGCCGCCTGGAACACCTCAGCGAAATGGTGTGTCCGAACGTCGTAATCGCAATCTATTGGATATGGTGCGATCTATGATGTCTCTTACCGATCTACCGCTCTCATTTTGGGGCTATGCTTTAGAGACTGCCACATTCACTTTAAATAGGGCTCCGTTGAAATCCGTTGAGACGACACCGTATGAATTATGATTTGGGAAGAAACCTAAGTTGTCGTTTCTAAAAGTTTGGGGATGCGATGCTTATGTCAAGAAACTTCAACCTGAAAAGCTCGAACCCAAGTCGGAGAAATGAGTCTTCATAGGATACCCCAAGGAAACCATTGGGTATACCTTCTACCTCAGATCCGAAGGCAAGATCTTTGTTGCCAAGAACGGGTCCTTTCTGGAGAAAGAGTTTCTCTCGAAAGAAATAAGTGGGAGGAAAGTGGAACTTGATGAGGTGATAGTCACCCCTTCCGAACCGGAAAGTAGCGCAGCGCGGGAAGATGTTCCTGTGGTGCCTACGCCAACTGGGGAGGAAGTTAATGATGATGATCATGAAGCTTCAGATCAATTTACTGCTGAACTTCGTAGGTCCACAAGGACACGTTCCGCACCAGAGTGGTACGGCAACCCTGTCCTGGAAATCATGTTGTTAGACAACGGTGAACCTTCGAACTATGAAGAAGCAATGGCGGGCCTAGATTCCGACAAATGGCTAGAAGCCATGAAATCCGAGATAGGATCCATGTATGAAAACGAAGTATGGACTTTGACTGACTTGCCCGATGATCGGCGAGCCATAGAAAATAAATGGATCTTTAAGAAGAAGACGGACGCGGATGGTAATGTAACCACCTATAAGGCTCGACTTGTCGCTAAGGGTTATCAACAAGTTCAAGGGGTTGACTACGATGAGACTTTCTCACCCGTAGAGAAGCTGAAGTCTGTCCGAATCATGTTAGCAATTGCCGCATTCTATGATTATGAGATATGGCAAATGGACGTCAAAACGGCATTCCTTAACGGCTTTCTTAAGGAAGAATTGTATATGATGCAGCCGGAAGGTTTGTCGATCCTAAGAATGCTAACAAGGTATGCAAGCTCTAGCGCTCCATCTATGGGCTGGTGCAAGCATCTCGGAGTTGGAACATTCGATTTGATGAAATGATCAAAGCGTTTGGGTTTACACAGACTTATGGAGAAGTCTGTGTTTACAAGAAAGTGAGTGGGAGCTCTGTAGCATTTCTCATATTATATGTGGATGACATACTATTGATGGGAAATGATATAGAATTCTTGGAAAGTATAAAGGCCTACTTGAATAACTGTTTTTCAATGAAGGACCTTGGAGAAGCTGCTTATATATTAGGCATCAAGATCTATAGAGATAGATCAAGACGCCTCATTGGTCTTTCACAGAGTACGTACCTTGACAAGATATTGAAGAAGTTCAATATGGATCAGTCCAAGAAGGGGTTCTTGCCTGTATTGCAAGGTGTGCAATTGAGCACGGCTCAATGCCCGACCATGGCAGAAGATAGAGAAAAGATGAGTGTCATCCCCTATGCCTCGGCCATAGGGTCTATTATGTATGCCATGCTATGTACCAGACCTGATGTAAACCTTGCCGTAAGTTTGGTAGGAAGGTAGCAAAGTAATCCCGGCATGGAACACCGGACAGCGGTCAAGAATATCCTGAAGTACCTGAAGAGGACTAAGGATATGTTTCTCGTTTATGGAGGTGACGAAGAGCTCGTCGTAAAGGGTTACGTCGATGCTAGCTTCGACACAGATCTGGATGACTCTAAGTCACAAACCGGATACATGTATATTTTGAATGGAGGGGCAGTAAGCTGGTGCAGTTGCAAGCAAAGCGTCGTGGTGGGATCTACATGTGAAGCGGAGTACATGGCGGCCTCAGAGGCAGCGCAAGAAGCAATCTGGATGAAGGAGTTCATTACCGACCTAGGGGTGATTCCCAATGCGTCGGGCCCGATGACTCTCTTCTGTGACAACACTGGAGCTATTGCCCTTGCCAAGGAGCCCAGGTTTCACAGGAAGACCAGGCATATCAAGCGTCGCTTCAACTCCATTCGTGAAAGTGTTCAAACTGGAGACATAGATATTTTTAAAATACATACGGACCTGAATGTAGCAGATCCGTTGACTAAACCTCTCCCTAGAGCAAAACATGATCAACACCAGAACTCTATGGGTGTTTGATTCATCACAATGTAACTAGATTATTGACTCTAGTGCAAGTGGGAGACTGTTGGAAATATGCCCTAGAGGCAATAATAAAATGGTTATTATTATATTTCCTTGTTCATGATAATTGTCTATTGTTCATGCTATAATTGTGTTATCCGAAAATCGTAATACATGTGTGAATGCATAGACCACAACGTGTCCCTAGTAAGCCTCTAGTTGACTAGCTCGTTGATCAACAGATAGTCATGGTTTCCTGACTATGGACATTGGATGTCATTGATAACGGGATCACATCATTAGGAGAATGATGTGATGGACAAGACCCAATCCTAAGCATAGCACAAAGATCGTGTAGTTCGTTTGTTAGAGCTTTTCCAATGTCAAGTATCATTTCCTTAGACCATGAGATCGTGTAACTCCCGGATGCCGTAGGAGTGCTTTGGGTGTACCAAACGTCACAACGTAACTGGGTGACTATAAAGGTACACTACAGGTATCTCTGAAAGTGTCTGTTGGGTTGACACGGATCGTGTAGGAGATATGCCCTAGAGGCAATAATAAATGTTATTGATTATCTCCTTGTTCATAATTATGTTTATGTTCCATGCTATAACTGTTGTGGTTCCCGAGCCCGTATATCCATAAAGGCTCTGGGGAGAACCCATATGCACGTGTGGAATAATAAACGGTAAAATGTATTCCTAGTCGTGCCTCTAAGACTAGCTCAAGTGTTGCATGATGATTATGTTTTCCCAATCATGGGCATGTCTATGCCAAGCAACTTTGAGGGCACAATGTCAGGAAGGACATTTGTGTTGAATCGACCCGAGATACATTCGTCACAAGTTAATGGTTTATAACACAGAGATAGTTAATGTTTGCATAATTCCTTAGACCATGAGAGTATCGAGTTTCTTCATGCTTGCTTCATGAACTTTGGGGTTTGTTAAAACGTCATCCATAACTGGATGGCTATTACGGCGGCTTACGGGTTCATGGGAAAGTATGTTAAGTAACTTGATAGCTCGAGATTGGGATTTGCTCCTCCGACGATGGAGAGATATACTCGGGCCCACTCGGTTTTACGGTGTCCATCATCGTCTGGCCAGACACTTTGTGATTTGATCACGGGGATGCCGGAACACGAAACGAGAAAAGAGAACAAAACCGGTAACGAGGTAACTTGCATAGTGGACAAAGTGTTGGCCCACGGGGATGCAATAAATCTCACCTCAGGTGTTTGTGATATATCGTGAAGCAACAGGAATAGCTCACCTCAACTGGAGGTTCACTCGAATATTCATTCGTGTAGGTATAGGGGTCAATATGGGTGTCCACGGCTCCGATGTTGATCATTGATCGGAAGGGGTTCCAGGTCATGTCTATACTTCACCGAACCTATAGGGTCACACGCTTAAGGGTCATCTATCTGCTGAATACTAGACAGGGAGTCTGAGAGAAAATCACCGGAAAAGTTTCGGACACCGAAAAGTTTCGGACAGCGGAATCGTACCGCAGAGAGAGGTCACCGGATGAGTTTCGGTGAAACCGAAAAAGTTGTTTCGGGGTATGCCATTAAGTCAAAATGGTTTCGGCACATGCCTGATAATTCTTGGAGGGTGCCAGAATCATTCTGGAAACTTTTTGGAATTTTCAGAAATAAAAACCGAAAATGTTTCGGAGCTGCCGGTACCGCTTTGGCTGTTTTTCGGAGATGAAATTCACTAATCTGAAATTGTTTCAGAACGAATCCAAAATCATTTTAGTGGGTACTGGAATTATTCTAAGACCCATAGAAATATTTTCGGATTTAGTGGACGCGAAAAATTGTCTTCATGAATAGTGAAAACGCATTCTTGTTTGCTTTTCGCAGATGAAAATCACTAAACCGAAATTGTTTCGGAACGCGTTGAAAATTATTTTAGTGGGTACTGGAAATGTTCTGAGCCCACATAAATATTTTCAATTCGAACGGACGCTGAAAAATGTCGTCATGAATAGTGAAAGTGCTTTTTGCTTGGCTTCTTGGAGAAGCCACCTTGAGGGCCTTTTTGGTATTTCCCCCCTTGGCTTCTTGGAGAAGCCACCCTTGGGCTTGGCCTATAAATAGGGGTGGAGGGGGCTGCCTAAAGGATCATCCCTTCTCACATACATGCCATTGCAATGATCTGGCTTCTTCTCTCCCTCCCAGCGAAATAGTTTCGTAGAGCCGAAAGGCTGTCTGGGTTCCGGCAGGAACTAGTTCTGGACGGCGAAGCCCTGCCGGATAGCTGACACCGTATGTGTGCAACTCTGTAGAGAGGTCGTAGTTTCGATATTAGTGCCTTGAGGGGCTGTTCGAGAGTGCCTCCCGAAGGGCTGTCCAAGTGACGGTCCGAGTTCTGTGGGTCCTCCCGGAGGGCTGTCCGAGTGACCGTTCGAGTTTCGAAGGTCCTCCCGAAGGGCTGTCCGCGACACCGTCCGGGGGACTGTTCGACCGCCTCCCGGAGGGCTGTCCGTATGGCGGATGAGGGTATTCATCCTCGCGGTTGGGAGGTTGTAAATCCTAGCTGCGGGGATCTGCACTGCCGATCGTCATCGACTCTACTTCCCGCTGCGCTACGAGTCGGTAACGAAAAAGATCAAACCTTGTATGCAGTCTCCATAGTGGTCCTGGGCTGGTGCGTAGGTCGGAAATTTTTGTTTTCTGCTGCGTTACCCTACAGTGGCATCATGAGCCATGCTATGCATAGATGCAGGTTGCGATCTAGAATACATAGAGATGTATGGGTATTGCATAATATAATTAGGTAGTAGATGAGATCTATTGCTGAAAATTATTTATGCGGGTGACAGATGAAATCTGTTACCCGATGTTCTTGTTGCTTCCCTAGAATTTGCGTTTGCTCAATCTCGAGACAGCATGGTGGAATTTGACAAAGTTCTGGCAATCCGTGATCCTGATTGATCATGGAAGTGCTATCAGTTCTTTGGGTTCTGCCGTAGTCAAAAGAAAGATGAAATTCGCAGACGACAGGGCAATGCAGATATGATCTGCACGGGGGTCATGCGTATGACGAAGTTTAGTATGGGGTTCGAGATTTTATTGTCTCGTGCTTCATACACCCTGCAAAGTTAATCTAGCGACATGAACTATCATACTTGATGATGAACGTTGGTCGCTGCGGTTTAAGTCAAAACCTTAGAAGCCACGTAAAATAAATTTTGCATAAACCGATTAGAGGCGTCTAACTTGGTTTTGCAGGATGTGCATGTGATGTGGTATAGCAGTGCTCATACTAATTCGATTATGTATGAGATGACTATATGATGTAATTTGATTAACATGACCTGCGTGTCATGATTCGGCATGATGGCTGGAGCCATATGATTGCACTTTAATGACCTGCGTGTCAACCTTAAGTAATGCATTAATTTTATACGCTATGGAGATAGCAATATTATCTGGTGCATCGACAAGGTGGTGGCAATCTTCGCGAAGGTGAACACCAACACGATTGCCGAAGACGAAGAAATGAAATACTTCTCCATCAGAAAGGGCTATACCATATCATGCTATTATGAATTGCCTGAGATGTTTATCCCTTATGATGCAACCTTCTTGATTGCGTGGTAGTCGCTTTTTATTAGGGTGATCTCTCACAAAAATACCAAGTAGTTAGTGTTCTCCCAAGTGTAGCACCGTCACGGCAAATATCTTTTCGGGGTGCGCCGTGTCACACGGGTACGAACGATTAGAGAAGTGTGAGGCGGGTGAGTTGAGACCTCGCAGCGAGATCACTTGGTTGTCTTGACGTTCAGGCATGACCGTCATGAGCTCGGAACACACGCATCGAAAGATGAACAAGAGTCACATAGAGATGTGATTGGCAAGTTGGCCGACCGGTTGAGATTTTTCGTCATCAATGGTGTTACACCAATGGCGAACAATTGAAATGTGGGTCTTGTATCACTCACAATCAATTTTGAGAGATATTGGTTTGAGTGGGAGCGCACTGTTGAATTAAAATGTTTAATTCTCAATGCAATTAATTTTGAACACTGTCAAAGTGTGGTTTGCATAATAGTTGTAGAATAATGGCTCGCATTTCCACCTTCCCTATTAAAATTGAATAGCTGTTAAATATCTGGTTAAAACTTTACGATTGGTAACGTAATATGAGGATTGTCCTCAAAAGTGCCGAGAAGGACTTTGTCCTATCGCATGCTTTCCGTATCCTCCCGCTAATGCTATGGATCATGTGACTCTCGTCCTTCGATCCAAAAGCTAGAATTCTGTTACGGTCAAGTGGAATAAGTTTGCTTCCATGAAACCCAAACTTCGAAAGTTGGGATAGTTATATGATATTCATGGAACTGAAAATTATTTTCAGATACAAACAAAGCAATGTTTGTTTGCAAGTATTAGTAAAAGTGTTTACTATGCATTTGACTGTTGGGAAAGGGATCCAGAAGAACGCCTGTCATATAATGAAAGGTGAATAAAACAACAACTTAAAGAGAAAGGAAGTGTCCAAAGGGTGTTAGTATGACTTAAACGCCTAGGAAGTCCGGGGCTAATGCCACTCGTAAGTTGGGTGCTTCTTCTGAGAGTAGGAGAAATACTAAAAGTTAAACTGTTAGAAGTATAAAGGCAAAAGGAAAGAAGACTGGAATATCCAGCTCATGTATGAATGTCATACAAGTTTTTGATGTATAGAAGGCTGGTCAAAGATATAGTTCTTGCGAATTATGGTTAAACATGTTAATCACTAATTCTTGGGTATTGTGAGTTCATCACAAAAATGCCCGCTCGATTGCATTCTGTTGCAACTTGATGTAAGAACTACTATGGCCTGAAAGACTAGCTAGAAATGAGGTTAAGGTATACACAGGGAACATAGTAAATGTTACTATACCTTCCATCGGTGTATTGCCATCTGTATTTATTTTCATAATTCATTTAGAGTTTTACAAACTCTATCCCATTGCATAAGGTATCTTGCAAGAAGGTTGTTCATAAGAGAACTTCTTATGTTCGATGTTATGAATAACACAAGGGCCATACTTTCATTATGAATGAGATGTATGTTATGAATATTGATAATAATACAATACCTCTGGGTTTACTTTCATAATTCATTTTAGAGTTTCATAAACTCTAGCCCATTGCACAATGTTTGTTGCAAAAGAGTTGTTCATAAAAACAACAATTGTTGTTAAGTATTATGAATAACATGAAGGGCCATGCTTCCATCCAAGATGGATGTATGTTATGAATATTGATGGTAATATAATACATCCATAACACTGACGCTAAATGTCGCAAGACTATGAGAATACCACACATGTGTGGCACTGTATTTGGTCACATTGGAGAAACCCGCATGGAAAAATTCCATTATGATGGATTTTGAAGTCTTTTGATTTTGAATCATCTGACACTTGCAACATTTCTCCGAAAAGTGAAGTGACTGAAATACCGTTCACAGGCCATAAGGAACGAGCAACAAACTTATTGGTGATCATACATTTTGATGTGTGTAGTTCAATAAATTTTGTTGCAAGTAGTGGATTTATATATCCTCAGAAATGACTCAAGTAGATATATGGATATTTGCTTGATGAGACGTAAGTCTGGATCTTTTGAAATCATTCGAAAGGTTTTCAAAAATGAAGTAGAAGTTATTGTAACAAGAAAATTATGTTTCTGCAATTTGATTGCACAAAGGAATATTTGAGTTACATGTTTAGCGAATGTCTGATGAGTTGTGAAAGGGGTTTCATAACTTGCACCTCCCAGAACACCACTGCAAGTGAAAAGTCCATGGAGATGTAATCTAACCATTTATGACATGGTAAGGTCAAAGATGACATAAATAAATTTGCCATTATCCTTTTTAAAGTGATGCTTTAGAGACTGCGGCTTTTACACTGAAAAGAGCTACATCGGGTCTGTTGAAATGAAGCCATGGTATGGTACGCCCAACCATGTTATATCTTTTCTTAACATTTGGAATATGGGGCTTGTGTAAAAGGTTACAAACCTATTCCAAATCAGACAAGTGCTACTTTGTAGGTTATACCAAAATGTTGGGTATTCCTCCCTCACTATACCGAGGCAAATAGTTTTGCCGCGAAACGGTGTGCTTTTAAAGAGAATGGTTCTTTCAAAAAGGTGAGTGGGAGAATAGTGCAACTCGACGAGATAAACAGTATCTTCATCATCAGATCAAAGGAAAGAGACCCTGGAAGTAATTCCAGAGTTTCCTACTGCGACTGATACGGAAGTCTCTACAATAAAATGTATGAACTTCGGTCGAACTTGCAGCTGAACCACGTAGGCAAGGCTCGTGCAAACCTCTCAGGTGCGCAAACGAGATATTGTTGTTAGACAACATTATACCTACGATACACAAGGAAGCGTTGATGGGCCCTGACTCCAGAATTGGCTAAATGCCAATACAACCCGAGTTAGTTTCCATATAAGTGATTCAAGATTAAAACCTTGATACACCTTTCGGAAGACTTAGAGTCTAACGAACATTTATGGAACTTAAAACTGATACGGATAAAAATGTTTTATCCATAAAGCTCGACTTGTTGAAATAACAAGTTCAAGAGTTGACTACGATGAGGTTGTTTTCATCGTAGCGATGCTTAAAGTCGGTTCGGGTTGAACTAGCAATTAATACATATTTCAATCATGAGATATGAAACATGGATGATAAAAGGATTTCCATCTGATGGAAATGAAAGCTAGGACTTTTATATGATACAGTCCAAAGTAATTTGTCGATCCAGAGGATGCTAGTAGGTATGCAAACTTCAGAGTTCGAACAATGGACAGAAGAGAGCAAAATGGAGTTGGAATCTTCGTGTTTTGATGAAATGGTCAAAGGGGTTTTGACTTCATCAATGGGTAACGAAGATGCTTGTAATTCAAGAAAGTAAGTGGGAGCGTAATAATATTTCTAAAAACCTTATGTGCTTGGCACATTGGTAATTGGAAATAAATTTCTTGACACAAATTAGGACTTCATTTGAAAATAGTTTTTCGATGAAGTGCTTAGGCTAAATAGCCTCAATATTAGGCATGATGATCTATGGAGATAGATTTACCTAATGGGGCTAAGAAATGAATACATATTGACAAGATGCTAAAACCTTTTAGCATTTAAAACGCCAAGGAGTGATTCTTGCCAAAGTCACATGGAAAGAGTTTTTGCAAGACTCGGTGTCCCAAAACACTGATGAGTAAAATACATGATGCAGATTCCACACACTTTTGTGTTTGGATTAATCATGTATTCCATGGTATGTAAAACAACCAGATATGTCCGATACTCCCAAGGTGTTGCGAGTATGGATACCAAAGTGATCAAATTACTGATCATGGGACAACAGTGAAAGATGTCACAGAGTACTAGAGTAAGTACTTATGGCATGGTTTTCTCGCAAGCAGAGATCATGAAGAGTTCGTTGTAAAATGTTACATCGATACAGTCTTCATCTTTTCTCCATGCGATTTTCGATTTAAATTAAGGGTTTTGTGTAACACACAATGTGGTGGCACAGTTAGTTGGAATTTGTTCAAACTAGTTACTGTGGCGAATTCTATAACAAAGGCTAAGTATGTTGACGCTTTAGAAGCGACAAAGAAGATGTTGAATCATATAGTTCATTCATGAACTTAGTATAGTTCCAAGATGGCTTTTGACAATGGGACACTACTGCAGGTAGTTGCTCCATAACTCAGTCTGAGGAATCCAGGTTCGACCTGTGATTCACATACATACAAAGCCAAGTCCACACAAAATATGAATTTTGTGAAAACGCGAGGACATGCAAAGATACACACGGAACTGAAGTCGTCAGATCCGTTGGACATCAGGCTATACCACAAGCGAAGCATATTTACACCAGTGTGCCACAGGTGTGAAGTGCATTAGCATAAGCTAGATTATTGTCTCTAGTGCAAGTGGGAGTCTGTAGGAGATATGCCCTAGAGGCAATAATAAATGTTATTGATTATCTCCTTGTTCATAATTATGTTTATGTTCCATGCTATAACTGTTGTGGTTCCCGAGCCCGTATATCCATAAAGGCTCTGGGGAGAACCCATATGCACGTGTGGAATAATAAACGGTAAAATGTATTCCTAGTCGTGCCTCTAAGACTAGCTCAAGTGTTGCATGATGATTATGTTTTCCCAATCATGGGCATGTCTATGCCAAGCAACTTTGAGGGCACAATGTCAGGAAGGACATTTGTGTTGAATCGACCTGAGATACATTCGTCACAAGTTAATGGTTTATAACACAGAGATAGTTAATGTTTGCATAATTCCTTAGACCATGAGAGTATCGAGTTTCTTCATGCTTGCTTCATGAACTTTGGGGTTTGTTAAAACGTCATCCGTAACTGGATGGCTATTACGGCGGCTTACGGGTTCATGGGAAAGTATGTTAAGTAACTTGATAGCTCGAGATTGGGATTTGCTCCTCCGACAATGGAGAGATATACTCGGGCCCACTCGGTTTTACGGTGTCCATCATCGTCTGGCCAGACACTTTGTGATTTGATCACGGGGATGCCGGAACAC
The DNA here is from genome assembly GCF_018294505.1 of Triticum aestivum. Lineage (NCBI taxonomy): Eukaryota > Viridiplantae > Streptophyta > Magnoliopsida > Poales > Poaceae > Triticum > Triticum aestivum. The sequence continues at coordinate 15,419,855 of NC_057799.1, forward strand.
GAAACGAGAAAAGAGAACAAAACCGGTAACGAGGTAACTTGCATAGTGGACAAAGTGTTGGCCCACGGGGATGCAATAAATCTCACCTCAGGTGTTTGTGATATATCGTGAAGCAACAGGAATAGCTCACCTCAACTGGAGGTTCACTCGAATATTCATTCGTGTAGGTATAGGGGTCAATATGGGTGTCCACGGCTCCGATGTTGATCATTGATCGGAAGGGGTTCCAGGTCATGTCTATACTTCACCGAACCTATAGGGTCACACGCTTAAGGGTCATCTATCTGCTGAATACTAGACAGGGAGTCTGAGAGAAAATCACCGGAAAAGTTTCGGACACCGAAAAGTTTCGGACAGCGGAATCGTACCGCAGAGAGAGGTCACCGGATGAGTTTCGGTGAAACCGAAAAAGTTGTTTCGGGGTATGCCATTAAGTCAAAATGGTTTCGGCACATGCCTGATAATTCTTGGAGGGTGCCAGAATCATTCTGGAAACTCTTTGGAATTTTCAGAAATAAAAACCGAAAATGTTTCGGAGCTGCCGGTACCGCTTTGGCTGTTTTTCGGAGATGAAATTCACTAATCTGAAATTGTTTCAGAACGAATCCAAAATCATTTTAGTGGGTACTGGAATTATTCTAAGACCCACAGAAATATTTTCGGATTTAGTGGACGCGAAAAATTGTCTTCATGAATAGTGAAATCGCATTCTTGTTTGCTTTTCGCAGATGAAAATCACTAAACCGAAATTGTTTCGGAACGCGTTGAAAATTATTTTAGTGGGTACTGGAAATGTTCTGAGCCCACATAAATATTTTCAATTCGAACGGACGCTGAAAAATGTCGTCATGAATAGTGAAAGTGCTTTTTGCTTGGCTTCTTGGAGAAGCCACCTTGAGGGCCTTTTTGGTATTTCCCCCCTTGGCTTCTTGGAGAAGCCACCCTTGGGCTTGGCCTATAAATAGGGGTGGAGGGGGCTGCCTAAAGGATCATCCCTTCTCACATACATGCCATTGCAATGATCTGGCTTCTTCTCTCCCTCCCAGCGAAATAGTTTCGTAGAGCCGAAAGGCTGTCTGGGTTCCGGCATGAACTAGTTCTGGACGGCGAAGCCCTGCCGGATAGCTGACACCGTATGTGTGCAACTCTGTAGAAAGGTCGTAGTTTCGATCTTAGTGCCTTGAGGGGCTGTTCGAGAGTGCCTCCCGAAGGGCTGTCCAAGTGACGGTCCGAGTTCTGTGGGTCCTCCCGGAGGGCTGTCCGAGTGACCGTTCGAGTTTCGAAGGTCCTCCCGAAGGGCTGTCCGCGACACCGTCCGGGGGACTGTTCGACCGCCTCCCGGAGGGCTGTCCGTATGGCGGATGAGGGTATTCATCCTCGCGGTTGGGAGGTTGTAAATCCTAGCTGCGGGGATCTGCACTGCCGATCGTCATCGACTCTACTTCCCGCTGCGCTACGAGTCGGTAACGAAAAAGATCAAACCTTGTATGCAGTCTCCATAGTTGTCCTGGGCTGGTGCGTAGGTCAGAAATTTTTGTTTTCTGCTGCGTTACCCTACAGATCGAGACTGGGATTTGTCACTCCATATGACGGAGAGGTATCTCTGGGCCCACTCGGTAATGCACATCACTATAAGCCTTGCAAGCATTGTGACTAATGAGTTAGTTGCGGGATGATGTATTACGAAACGAGTAAAGAGACTTGCCGATAACGAGATTGAACTAGGTATCGAGATACCGACGATCGAATCTCGGGCAAGTAACATACCGATGACAAAGGGAACAACGTATGTTGTTATGCGGCCTGACCGATAAGATCTTCGTAGAATATGTGGGAGCCAATATGAGCATCCAGGTTCCGCTATTGGTTATTGACCGGAGAGGTGTCTCGGTCATGTCTACATAGTTCTCGAACCCGTAGGGTCCGCACGCTTAACGTTACGATGACGGTTATATGAGTTTATGTGTTTTGATGTACCGAAGGAGTTCGGAGTCCCAGATGAGATCGGGGACATGATGAGGAGTCTCGAAATGGCCGAGACGTAAAGATCGATATATTGGACGACTATATTCGGACTTCGGAAAGGTTCCGAGTGATTCGGGTATTTTTCGGAGTACCGGAGAGTTACGGGAATTCGTATTGGGCCTTAATGGGCCATACGGGAAAGGAGAGAAAGACCCCAAAGGGTGGCCGCACCCCTCCCCATAGTCTAGTCCGAATTGGACTAGGGAGGGGGGGCGCTCCCTTCCCTCTTTCTCCTTCTCCCTTCCCTTCTCCTATTCCAACAAGGAAAGGAGGAGTCCTACTCCCGGTGGGAGTAGGACTCCCCCCTTGGCGCGCCCTCCTCCTTGGCCGGCGGCCTTCCCCTTGCTCCTTTATATATGGGGGCAGGGGGGCACCCCAAAGACACAACAATTGATCATTGATCTCTTAGCCATGTGCGGTGCCCCCTCCACCATATTACACCTCGATAATATCGTAGCGGTGCTTAGGGGAAGCCCTGCGTCGGTAGAACATCATCATCGTCACCACGCCGTCGTGCTGACGAAACTCTCCCTCAACACTCGGCTGGATCGGAGTTCGAGGGACCTCATCGAGCTGAACGTGTGCTGAACCCGGAGGTGCCGTGCGTTCGGTACTTGATCGGTCGGATCGTGAAGACGTACGACTACATCAACCGCGTTGTGTTAACGCTTCCGCTTTCGGTCTACGAGGGTATGTGGACAACACTCTCCCCTCTCGTTGCTATGCATCACCATGATCTTGCGTGTGCGTAGGAATTTTTTTGAAATTACTACGTTCCCCAACAGTGGCATCAGAGCCTGGTTTTATGCGTTGATGCTATGCACGAGTAGAACACAAGTGAGATGTGGGCGATATAAGTCATACTGCTTACCAGCATGTCATACTTTGGTTCGGTGGTATTGTGAGATGAAGCGGCCCGGACCGACATTACGCGTACGCTTACGCGAGACTGGTTTCACCGTTGCGAGCACTCGTTGCTTAAAGGTGACTGGCGGGTGTCTGTCTCTCTCATTTTAGTTGAACCGAGTGTGGCTACGCCCGGTCCTTGCGAAGGTTAAAACAACACCAACTTGACAAACTATCGTTGTGGTTTTGATGCGTAGGTAAGAACAATTCTTGCTAAGCCCGTAGCAGCCACGTAAAACTTGCAACAACAAAGTAGAGGACGTCTAACTTGTTTTTGCAGGGCATGTTGTGATGTGATATGGTCAAGACATGATGCTATATTTTATTGTATGAGATGATCATGTTTTGTAACCGAGTTATCGGCAACTGGCAGGAGCCATATGGTTGTCGCTTTATTGTATGCAATGCAATCGCCATGTAATTGTTTTACTTTATCACTAAGCGGTAGCGATAGTCGTAAAAGCAATAGTTGGCGAGACGACAACGATGCTACGATGGAGATCAAGGTGTCGCGCCGGTGACGATGGTGATCATGACGGTGCTTCGGAGATGGAGATCACAAGCACAAGATGATGGCCATATCATATCATTTATATTGATTGCATGTGATGTTAATCTTTTATGCATCTTATCTTGCTTTGAATGACGGTAGCATTATAAGATGATCTCTCATTAAAATTTCAAGATAAAAGTGTTCTCCCTGAATATGCACCATTGCGAAAAGATAAAATTTCAAGATAAAATGTAGTGTTGACTGGGTTAGGAAGATGGAGTAAGAGGTCTGCTAGAGGGTGGAGAACCTTTGCAAAAAGGGAAACCGGTAGACATCACATCATATAGCGGGAAGCCGATGACTTCAATACATCAATATTCATAGTAGAACCTTTGAGTTATTTGGGACAGACCGGAATAGCTATTTGATACACCTTCACGACCTGGGTGGAAGAATTTGTTAGAATTTGCTCATTGGTACAACAAAAAACTCGTGGCCGCATGATGTCTATCCCCTGCAACCGCACTCCGGTGCAGCGTCCGTCGCGGCACATCAGGCTCGCCGCGCTGCAGTAGGCCCTTGGAGAAGGCCACCGACTGCAAGCAACACCATTCCCGTGCCTCCAGGCCACCTCCCGCTGCTGTCGTAGCGCTTGTCATCTCTCTGCAAGCTCCTTGGGGGAGAGGACGGTTATGTAGGAGAACGTCATGGGGGTTGTTGCAATGGTGTAGAATGCTCGCTGGTTATAGGCGGAGGAGGCATGGGGCGGCACAACCTTAGAGGAGAGAGGACCGATATAGATAGGACTTGGTGGAGCGATTTGTTTCTAGGTTGTAAAAAACGCGGTTAAAAAACGGAGAACAAGAGTTGGGTTTTTTTAGGATAAAAATCGTTGAGGGGGGACGTTAGGGCGTTTGATCGATGGGGGAGCGAGGTAACCAAACGAAACAAAATGACCTACAGGCTCCACATTAATAGTAGAAAGATAATTGTATATTACTCCCTCGGTCGCATAGTGTCAAAACGCTCTTATATTTAGTCTAAAAAAATGCTCTTATATTATGGGATCAAGGGACACTAGTAGAAAAAGAGGCTTCCATACGCCCCCATTAGTCCCTAAAATAATCGAACCGCGACCAAAGGGGTCTTTAGTCGCGGTTCGGGAGGAGACCCACGACCAACTATCTGGGCCCAGCGCGCTCGGTCGACAGCTGGCGGACGGGAGGGGCTTTAGTCCCGGTTGGCCTGGCCAACCGGGACTAAAGGTCCTCAGGCTGGCCCGAAGGCCTTTAGTCGCGGTTGGCCAGGCCAGCCAGGACTAAAGGCCCATCCCTATATATAGGACTCAGCTCACTTCACTTAGCCAGAATTCAGAAGGGGGGTGGTGGGTTTGCTTTTGGTTCCTCCTATGCACACAAGGTGTTCGATGAAATGCCCGAGAGCATGAAACAAACATGATATGAAGTGTCCGAGCCACACTTGAGCTTTCTCATTTATTTTTCCTCCGCGATCGCGGTTAGCAACTTGAACCTTTCATGTGTCATTGATAAAATATGCATGTGTGTAGTTCATTGTTTAATTTGTATTATTTCTAGCTAGTTAGTTTAACAAATGCATGATGGTTAATTATATACTTTATATAATAATAATGCAGATGAATCGGCAATGGATGTACGGTCCCCGACTCTCCGGCGAGTTCACTACGGGTTTGAAAGATTTCCTCGTAGTGGCAAATGCGAACAAGCAGCGAGGTTTTATTATCTGTCCATGTGCTGTCTGTAAGAATCAGAAGGGTTACTCCTCCTCAAGCGACGTTCACATGCACCTGCTTCGGCACGGTTTCATGCGAAGCTATAATTGTTGGACCAAGCATGGAGAAAGAGGGGTTAGAATGGAAGAAGATGAAGAAGGGGATGATATCGATGACAACTATCATGATGATTTCGGTGATACTTTCATGGAGGATGATGCTGAAGGTGGGGAAGGGTTAGGTGAAGGTGAAGAAGAGGCACATGATGAGCCCGCTCATGATCTTGGTCGGACCATTGCTGATGCACGGAGACGCTGCGAAACTGACAAGGAGAGGGAGAATTTGGATCGCATGTTAGAGGATCACAAAAAGTCGCTGTACCCAGGATGCGATAATAGTCTGAAAAAGCTGGGCTGCACACTGGATTTGCTAAAATGGAAGGCACGGGAAGGTGTAGCTGACTCATCATTTGAAAATTTGCTGAAAATGTTGAAGAATATGTTTCCGAAGAATAACGAGTTGCCCGCCAGTACGTACGAAGCAAAGAAGGTTGTCTGCCCTCTAGGTTTAGAGGTTCTGAAGATACATGCATGCATTAACGACTGCATCCTCTACCGCGGTGAATACGAGAATTTGAATGAATGCCCTGTATGCACTGCATTGCGTTATAAGATCAGAGGCGATGACCCTGGTGACGATGTTGAGGGCGAGAAACCCAGGAAGAGGGTTCCCGCCAAGGTGATGTGGTATGCTCCTATAATACCACGGTTGAAACGTCTGTTCAGGAAAAAAAAGCATGCCAAGTCGTTGCGATGGCACAAAGAGGACCGTAAGTCCGACGGGGAGTTGAGACACCCCGCTGATGGAACGCAATGGAGCAAGATCGACAGAGTGTTCAAAGATTTTGCAGCTGACGGAAGGAACATAAGATTTGGTCTAAGTACTGATGGCATGAATCCTTTTGGCGAGCAGAGCTCCAGCCATAGCACCTGGCCCGTGACTCTATGCATCTACAACCTTCCTCCTTGGTTGTGCATGAAGCGGAAGTTCATTATGATGCCAGTGCTCATCCAGGGTCCAAAGCAACCCGGCAACGACATCGATGTGTACCTAAGGCCATTAGTTGATGAACTTTTATAGTTGTGGGGCAAACCTGGTGTACGTGTCTGGGATGAGCACAAAGAAGAGGAATTTGACCTACGAGCGTTGCTTTTTGTAACCATCAACGATTGGCCTGCTCTCAGTAACCTTTCGGGACAGACAAATAAGGGATACAATGCATGCATGCACTGCTTACATGAGACTGAAAGTGTACGTTTGGGTAATTGTAAGAAGAACGTGCACCTGGGTCATCGTCGATTTCTTCCCCGAAATCATAACGTAAGAAAGAAAGGCAAGCATTTCAACGGCAAGGCAGATCACCGGCCGAAGCCTGCGGAACGTACTGGTGCTGAGATATTTGATATGGTCAAGGATTTGAAAGTCATCTTTGGAAAGGGTCCTGGCGGACAATCAGTTCCACGGGGAGTTGACGGGCACGCACCCATGTGGAAGAAGAAATCTATATTTTGGGAGCTAGAATATTGGAAAGTCCTAGATGTCCGCTCTGCAATCGACGTGATGCATGTTACGAAGAATATTTGCGTGAACCTGCTAAGCTTCTTGGGCGTGTATGGGAAGACAAATGATACAAAGGAAGCACGACAGGACCAGCAACTTTTGAAAGACCCAGATGACCGGCATCTGGAATGGTTTCAAGGTCGTGCCAGCTACGCTCTTACCAAAGAAGAGAAGGTCATTTTTTTTGAATGCCTGAGCAGTATGAAGGTCCCGTCTGGCTACTGGTCGAATATAAAGGGAATAATAAACATGGCGGACAAAAAGTTCCTAAACCTGAAGTCTCACGACTGCCACGTGATTATGACGCAATTGCTTCCGATTGCTTTGAGGGGGCTCCTACCGGAAAATGTTCGAGTAGCCATTGTGAAGCTATGTGCATTCCTCAATGCAATCTCTCAGAAGGTAATCAATCCAGAAGATCAACCACGGTTACAGAACGATGTGGTCCAATGCCTTGTCAGTTTCGAGTTGGTGTTCCCACCATCCTTCTTCGATATTATGACGCACCTCCTGCTCCACCTAGTCGAAGAGATTTCCATTCCCGGTCCTGTATTTCTACACAATATGTTCCCCTTTGAGAGGTTCATGGGAGTATTAAAGAAATATGTTCGTAACCGTGCTAGGCCAGAAGGAAGCATCGTCAAGGGCTATGGAAATGAGGAGGTAATTGAGTTCTGTATTGACTATGTTCCTAACCTTAAGCCGATTGGTATTCCTCAATCGCGGCACGAGGGGAGACTAAGTGGAAAAGGCACGATCGGAAGGAAATCAACGATATGTATGGACGGTCATTCTATGACTGAAGCACACCACACAGTTCTGCAAAATTCCAGCTTGATGGCTCCGTACTTTGAGCAACACAAGAATATTTTACGCTCGGACAACCCGGGGAAGCCTGAATCCTGGATTAGAAAGGCCCACATGGAGACTTTCGGCAGTTGGTTGCGAAAACATTGAATGAATGACAATGATGTTGGAGATCAGCTGTACATGTTGGCCAAGACACCATCTTCGACTATAACGACTTTCCAAGGGTACGAGATAAATGGGAATACATTTTACACCATCGCCCAAGATAAAAAGAGCACCAACCAAAACAGTGGTGTCCGCTTTGATGCAGCAACTGAGAATGGGCAAAAGGTCACATATTATGGTTACATAGAGGAGATATGGGAACTTGACTATGGACCCTCCTTTAAGGTCCCTTTGTTCCGGTGCAAATGGTTCAAGCTAACAGGAGGTGGGGTAAAGGTGGACGAGCAATACGGAATGACAATGGTGGATTTCAACAATCTTGGTTACCTTGACGAACCATTCGTCCTTGCCAAAGATGTCGCTCAGGTTTTTTATTTGAAGGACATGAGTAGCAAACCGAGGAAACGGAAAGATAAGAAAACGATCAGTACATCATGCGATGATCCAAAGCGCCACATTGTTCTTTCCGGGAAAAGAAACATCGTGGGAGTGGAGGACAAGACAGACATGTCAGAAGATTATAATATGTTTGGTGAAATTCCGCCCTTCAAAGTGAACACTGACCCAAGCATTAAGTTAAATGATGAGGATGCTCCATGGATACGGCACAATCGTAAGCAAGCAGGGACACAAGGGAAGAATTGATGTGTAATAATTTATTGTACCAAACTTTGTTGAATGGATCATGTGAATTAAAACGTACGATGGCGAATTCGGATGATTTGTATTTGGTCGATGAACTGAATGATGTATCAAACCTTTTGTCAAACCTTCAAGGGATCGAGGATGTAGAACAAAACAATCGGTATCGCCATCATACAGCCCTGCCGTGGCTATTGAGTGCATATATGCATATCAAATGCACGGCAGGACGTATGATGGCGAATCCGCATGATTTGTATTTGGTCGATGAACTGAATGATGTATCAAACCTTTTGTCAAACCTTCAAGGGATCGAGGATGTAGAACAAAACAATCGGTCTGAATTTTTAAAATGAATTAGTTTTATTTTTTTGATTTTTTATATATTATTTGTATTTTTAAGATTTTCAAA
>NC_057799.1:15429085-15441737 GCF_018294505.1 Triticum aestivum
GAAAAGTATTTGAAAAAGGACCTTTAGTCGCGGTTCGTGACACGAACCGCGACTAAAGGCTCTTTCCGCGCGGGAACGAAAACGGTGCGAAAGAACCTTTAGTCGCGGGTCGTGACACCAACCGCGACTAAAGGTACCCCTTTAGTCCCGGTTGGGGACACCAACCGCGACTAAAGGTGGCCTTCTCGCCCGCCGCTGCCTGCCGTCCTCCGCCGCCTGCCGTCCTCCTCGTCGCCGCGTACTGGATGCGCGCCTTGCCGTCCTCCGCCGCCCGCCGCCGCCTGCCTGCCGTCCTCCGCCGCCCGCCGCCGCCTGCCGTCCTCCTCAAACAAAAACTTCTATGCAAATTAGTGCTCAATAAAAAACTGAAAAGGAAAAAAGAAAAGGAAAGAGAGAGCAGAGAGGAAAAAGAAAAGGAAAAAAGAAAAGGAAATTTATTTGGGAATAATTGTATAAATCATTAAATTTGAGCGGCGGCGGAGGAAAAAGAAAAGGAAAAACAAAAGGAAAAACAAAATACTTGGCAGTGCTCAAACAAAAACTTCTATGCAAATTAGTGCTCAATAAAAAACTGAAAAGGAAAAAGAAAAGGAAAGAGAGAGCAGAGAGGAAAAAGAAAAGGAAAAAGAAAAGGAAATTTATTTGGGAATAATTGTATAAATTTGATAAAAAAACATCAATTTTATTTTTTAATAGCTCTTAATCATTCAACCGTCGCTGCTCCTCCTCTATGTCCCCTTAATCTTATTTTTTAATTCCTTTATACTTAATTAATTTTTACTACATGCAGGAGTGACATATGGCGGATGATAGAGCCGAGCCGCTTAGGGATCCGGAGGTTGAACGTTATTTAATGGGCATCATAAACAACGAGATTCCTTATGTGCCGGGCTCAGAATATGAGCAAGAAGAGGATGTAGTCTCTTCTTTTCTGAACCTTGACGGTGGAACAGACATTGTCGATGATCAAGAAGGTGAAGGAACGGACATTGTCGACGGAGGTCAACCGTCAACAAACGACGATCTCGAATTGCAAGTAGCAACCACCTCCGGCGAGGTATATATATACATTGAGCCTCTTGTGATACAAACTTACTGAAATGTGAATACATATGTATTAACGCGCGCGACTCTCTTTCTTTTTTTAGCCCTCGGCCGGATCGAGTACGACAAAGCGTGGCAAATCCAAGGCGATGAAAACAGGAGAAACATATACCATTGATTTTGTCAGTGAAACCGGCAAGCCCCTACAGAACACCTCAAAGTTTATCAACCAATGCGGAGTCGTTGTTAGAGACAACGTCCCGATCACCGTCCAGGAATGGAAGGAGCCAAAGAAGGCACGTCTTGGTTTCAGTTTTGTCGACAAGAGAACGAAAAAGGATTGCTGGAGAAAGCTTATGGAACATTTCATTCTACCTCTGGAATACAACAAAGTCGATGAATTCGGTAACGAGGTTCCGGGTGGACGTGAGAGGAGGAGGCTAGTTAAAGAGTTCGCTCTTCAGAAGATGGCCGAAGCATTCCGGAACTTCAAGAAAAATTTAACCCGTGACTATGTCAACAAGGGCAAGACTCCGGATTTCAATGGACAACATGAGAAACTGAAAGATGATTGGCCAGAATTTGTGAGGCAAAAGAAATCAGAGCATTTCAAGGAAATATCGAAAAAAATAAGGATAATGCGAGTAAGAAAAAGTTCCATCATATTATGGGGCCAGGAGGATACCGCCTTTCGGAGCCTAAGTGGCAGAAGATGGAGGAGGACCTGAGGGTGCGAGGAATCCCTCTAGGTACAGAGGGATGGAACCCAAGGGCCAAAAGCTGGTGGTACGGGCATGGGGGATCGCTAGACCCGGAGACAGGGGTGTGTGTTCACCGGAAGAAAAAGTTTGCTCCCACCCAAGCCCTTATTAACGCAATGACCCAAGCTCAAGAGGGCTTGATCAAGTTCAACAGAGAGAAAGACGCACTGACAACAGCCCTCGGGAATGATGAACATGGAGGACGTGTACGAGGCAAAGGCAGAATTCCGTGGAAAGTAGGATTTTCCCAGGACAATGACCCGTACTGTTACAGAAGCCGTAAGAGATAGACGGACCGGGATGCAGATCTTTTGGCGAAGTTTGCATCGGAACTCCATGAGTTGAAGCAGACCGTGCATGAACTAGTAAAAGAAAAATCGGCTGCAGGGTCGCATGAAGATCATGAAGCGGATCGTGGGAGCCAGCAGCGGAGAAGCAGCGTGGCTTCCACGGATGCCCCACCTGGTGCTAATGCACCGACGATCGAGATTCGTGCACCGGAGCCTCACTACCCCGTGGATGATGTAAAGGAGATGAAAGAATGTGATCTGCATTATCCCGTGGGGAACGTTTCCACGAAGGTAGCTACCGGCAGTGCTTTACCCTCTACACCTGGAGCACTCCACCACAACAACCCCATTGCATATGGCTATGCTCGTGTCACGGTGGAAGACATAGTACAAGAGTTTGAGGACCTGGAGATTGACAAAGCTACACCCGAAGGGGAGAGAAGACTTGGAGATGTCAAGCGCCAGATCATTCTATGGAAAAAGAAGTACATAGTGTTTCCAGGCGAGGCGCCAAGGCTAACAAGTCCACCCCCCTCCGATGGTGGTGGTGGTGGCGGTGGTGGTGGTCGTGGTGGTTCACCTACACCTCCTTCACGCCATTCGACGCCGTCCCCCGATCCACAACCTCCGGCGGGTAAGCAGCCGCCGCCCCCGATCCTCCTCCAGCGGGTACGATGCCCCCCAATCCTCCTCCGGCGGGTACGACGCGCCCCAATCCACCTCCGGCGAAGAAGCAGAAGCAGGCGGACAGCAAGGAAACCCGCTCCTGGACTATTAACCCGGACCCTTATGTACCTAAGACCACAAGGGTACCGGAGCCATCACTGAAGCCTCTCCTCCCAAGGCCTTGGGAACTTAGCGAAGCTGAAACCAAATTGGCCGCGTCTGCTCATTATGAGAAATGGAAGGCGGATACGAAGGCGATAAAAGAGCCTGAGCCCAAGCAAGTATTCACTGAGAAGCAAAAGAAGTGGGCTAAGGATTTTTTGACGACACCGTCCCAAGCCGAGCTGAATATGCCTGACGACTATGGACATGAACTTCGTAGGCAAGCAAAAATATTGAAGGAGGAGAAAGAAGAAAGTAAAAAAAGCGGGAAACAAGTTGACCAGCTCGGGATGCAGAATAAACAATCGATCCCCCCACTCATAGTGAAAGTCGGTCCGGAAGAGGACCCCGAGATCATAGCAGCTGCGGCAACACTTGGATTGACTGTAGCGAGTGCCATGAAACAAGCGTCCGAGATGGGTTTGACTCTTCGTGCCTCGTTAGGCCTTGAGGATGCGCCAGTATGTGAGATAGCATTACAATATGTGCGGAATGGGCCTCTCGTCGAGCCTGCGCGGGAAAAGAGTCTACCACCACAAATGCGAAATCTGCTACGTTGGTACAAGCATTTCATAACATGGGCCGACAAAGAATATGTTTATGCGGATGTTACAGAGGAGCATCACACCAAACGGTACTCCGTACAAGGTCATATGAGTGAATTGTTCCAGTTGTTCAATCTGCACGAGCTGGACAAATCTATCCTGAGTTGCTACGTTCTGTAAGTGATTTATTTCTACCTCATCTCGTTCTTCATTGCCTGCACTATATATATCGTTAATGGACATGTGTTACAAAATCACCCAGAAGACGTGGAGAAAGACTTGTACAAGTTTCTTAGAAAGCATCAACTCAAAAGTCATATTCTATTTCCTTACCATTTTGGGTGAGTGTTTCTCTCTTGTGCCCATTCTCTTTTGTTTACTCCATGCATGGTATGTCTAATCGATGAGTTATGCATGACTGTGCATGTAACGTGTCCGTAGGTTCCACTGAATTCTGCTAAATATTGAACTTCACACCTCCAGAGTTCTAATCATGGACTCTATGGATTCGGATTCAAAGCGTTGGGCCGACATGAGAAAAATGCTGCAAAAGTAATTATTTTCAATCATTTGAGCTCTATATCGATCGGTCTCTTTCGTTCATTTCCTAATATCAAGTAACTAATAACTCCCTTGTTCATTTAATTTTCTTTGCCCTGTAGGGTTTGGAGACGGTTCTCAGAAGAAATTGTCGGTGAATTCAAACATGAGCTAGATTTTAGAAGGTTAGTTAATGTGGATAAGCAGCCACCGGGGACCAATCTATGTGGATACTATGTTTGTGAGAACATCCGGAGACACACCTCTGAGCGGAAGGCATCGGATAGCGTGCGGAAGGCGACGGATAACTTGCGGAGGAGGCTTAGTCCAGAAGCTCGCTTCCGACCAATTCAAGATGAATTAGCAGGATTTTTCATGAGGGAAGTCATCAATCCTAAAGGAGAACACTATACCGAAGACGAAGAAATTTATATGCATACCCGAGATTGAAACTTGTTCGAAGTTGTATATGGTCATCCATCCTAATTGTGTATGGAAACTTATTCGAAGTTGTATATGGTCACCCGAGATTGAATATATATTATATATTCCTCTTGAATTCTTCTTGTTTGAAATTTCATATGCATGTATATAGTAGCCTAGAATATGTGTACTGAAACTTCATCAAAATTAAAATAAAACACAAAAAAAATAAAAAAAATAAAACACTACAAATTAAAAAGAAACCAGGTTTAGGGGGGCTAAAACCCTAAACCTGCGGAGGAGGCCTTTAGTCCCGGTTAGCCACGAGAACCGGGACTAAAGGTCCTCCGCCCCGACGGACTCCTGGCGCCCACGTGGACGGGCCTTTAGTCGCGGTTCGTAAGAGGCGCGACTAAATGGGGGGCCTTTAGTCGCGCATATTTAGTCCCGGTTGCACAGCCGGGGTTAATGGCCTTTGCGAACCGGGACTAAAGGCATATTTTCTACTAGTGGGAGTATAGCACAAACAGCACTTCATGGCCTCCGGTAACACGCGTGTTGGGCTTCCGGAGTCGTTGGGCCGACTGGGTCGGTCTTTGGCTTTGCAGTGTCCTTGGGTGACGCCGGCTGGGTTGGTGTTGGTCCTTGCTTCTTTGCGTACGACTGTATGGGGGTTATCCGAGTAGGAGTATTGTTACGTGGGAGAGGAGCTAGCTTCTAGCTGCGTGATCCTTTTTCGTCTGGAAAAAGGACGCGGGCGAGGAAGACATCGACACGGCCGTTGAATGAGAGCACGGCCGGAGAGGGAGTTCAATAAGGACTGAACCCAAATCAAACCGTTTAACCTACCCGTAACCATATCCACATCAGATATAACTTGGGGAAGGCGAAGGGGAACCCCCTGCTATATAAGTTCGGCCACCCACGCCCCAAACAAATCAGAACCAACCTTCCTCAAGTCGTGTCTTCCCCCGAGCAATCGAGTTGTGTTCCCGGCGATCGATCGATCTAGCTGAGCATCATGGTTTCCGCCGATGTGGCCCGCAACATCGTCGGCATCATCGGCAATGTCATCTCCTTCGGCCTCTTCCTCTCCCCTGTGTAAGCCCTCTCCCCTGCTTCCATAGTCTCGTCTCCCTCTTGTCTAATCTGTATACATCGAAGGTGGTCGTGGCTTGTGGGTAGTAGCTAGCTAGGGCATGAATCTGATACTTGTTTTCTGCTTGTACGTACGCAGGCCAACGTTCTGGCGGATCTACAAGGCCAAGGACGTGGAGGAGTTCAAGCCGGACCCCTATCTGGCGACGCTCATGAACTGCCTGCTCTGGTTCTTTTACGGGCTCCCCATCGTCCACCCCAACAGCACCCTCGTCCTCACCATCAACGGCATCGGCCTCGTCATCGAGGGCGCCTACATCATCATCTTCATCATCTACGCGGCCAAGAACACAAGGGTACCTACGTGCCACCCTCCTAATGCCCCTCATCCGGCCTACTGTCTCTTTTCGGCGTTAGTTTCTATACAGAAGATCCTCCTGCATGCCCTAACCCATGCCATGTGCGTGTGCTGTGCGTGCAGTGGAAGATGCTCGGCGTGCTCGCCATCGAGGCAGCGTTCATGGCTGCCGTGGTGGCCGGTGTGCTCGTCGGCGCCCACACCCATGAGAAGCGCTCCATGATCGTAGGCATCCTCTGCGTCATCTTCGGCTCCATCATGTACGCCTCCCCGCTCACCATCATGGTACGTACACCACCCCAACTTATGGATCGTCGACCCGTGATCTTTGATAACCTCTTTAACTTGTTAGTTCAGGTGGCTAATTATTCTGCGTTGTGCACGTATGGTGTGGTAATGATGCGTTGTCTAGAAAAATACCTGCCTATAATTTATTTTTAAAGTTCTAATGGATGCTTTTGACAGACCTTAATTTGTTAAGTAGTATACCTTGTTTGTTGTTGATTCTGCTTGAAAATCTATGCCATCTAAAAGATGCACCCACCTTTCATGTTTTAACGTTGGTGCCAAAACCCTGTTAAAAAAGTCCGAATTGAGTTGTTCACCTCTCACGCACCCAAGTTCTTCTACACTATGCTACATCATATATTTTTAATCAAAAAAGCCTACGGTTTATTTCTACCTCAAGGTAAACTTCCTTTACGGGTGAATTACTAGCTCAGGCTAATTGTTAATTACAGACGCTTTTACCAACTTACGAGTGTACTAAATACTAATATAACTCAAAAATTTAAGATGAAAGTAGTAACATTGTACTGCTTATTTGCAGGGTAAAGTGATCAGGACCAAGAGTGTGGAGTACATGCCATTCTTCCTGTCGCTGGTGAACTTCCTCAATGGCTTGTGCTGGACGGGCTATGCGCTCATCAAGTTTGACATCTACATCACGGTATGTACATACACATACATATTGGAAATAAGAACTCGCAAACCCAGCCAGACATACAATCAAGAACTCCTCAGCGCGGATTGATCTAACTGTTATGTCCCCTTTAAATTCTGTGCAGATCCCCAATGCCCTCGGTACAATCTTCGGCCTCATCCAGCTGATCCTGTACTTTTACTACTACAAGTCGACCCCCAAGAAGGGCAAGAACGTTGAACTTCCCACTGTCCTCACCAAAAACACCGTTACCAGCGGCAACGTCTCCGTCACCGTTGAGAAATAAACTTGGCTTCGTCTTTAGCCCTGAAGATTTTGAGTAGTTAATACCGGATGATACTTCAACAAGTTGATGTTAATTAGTACTACTTTTTGTTAGCTATCAGAGTCTTAGATTGCCTTTAATTTCGTGAACCATTGTCGTCTGTCCGAGACTACTAGTGCAAATTACAAGTGTATATAAATACCAATGCAGCTGAGTTATCCCAGAGATATATATTATGACACCATGTATGCTTGCCTGTTTTCAATCTGCTCTTACGTGATGATACGATTGATTTGTTAATTACAGCGTGTGATGGCTTTGTTAAATTAAATTATTCAATATCCATGATGTGTTTGTATTATGTTTCGGGCAAGGTCCTCTTTTGTTCTGCACAAAAACACCCAAAGGGCATCTTATTGGTGATGCAACTTGAACCTGGTGTGAGCGAAAAGGAGCTAATTTTTTTTAAATAATACATTTTTTTATTAAATTACAGAAATAATACGCCGAAAATATTATTTTTAAAAATAATACACCGTCGGCCCGCTGCAGGCCGACTGGGCCTAATCGGCCCACAGCAGGCCGACTGCAGGCCCGGCTGGCACGCGGCGGCCTCTGGTTGGTCGGGCCACATCGCGAGGGGGAGGGATTGGGCTGTCGGCGTGGTGCGCCCCTGTCGGCCTACCGCCAGCCGATCGGCCAGCTGCTGGCCGACAGGGTGCTGCCACCTGACGCGCTGGCCGGCCCGTGCCTTATCCTCCCCTTCCTTCCTTCTTCTTCTCCCCTTGCTCGCTTCTTCTTCTGTTCTCTGTGTTCTTCCCTTCTCCTCTCTCTACAGAAAAATGCCACCCATTTATACACCTAAATGAGCAAGATTTTCGCGATTTTGGCACCGTGAATGGATTCAACTCATTTAGGGCAGCCAAAAGAAGTCTCGATCTACTGATGGGGTAGCTCGTGGTGGTCGTGGTGAGCATTTTGGTGGAGGTGGTGATGAAGTTGCGGCAATGTGGTGGAGGTGAAGCTGTTGTTCGTCGTTCTTCGTTGGAGCCGGAGCACCGGCAGTTTTTCGTTCGTCGTTCGTCGTTCGTCATTCTTCGTTCGCACGCACGCTTCAAGGGTATATTTCAGCCCACATTTTATTTTTCGTAGGTGCTCCGGTAGTATTTGTTAATATGTTTCGATGTGAAATAAATTTTGTGTGCGATTATTGTTATTTGCCCCGGTAGTATACGTAAATATATTTAGATGTCAACTAATTAGTTGTGTAAAAATGTGTAGTTGCTCCGGTAATAATCCGTACTATATGTGGATGTCAAGTATTTAGGAGTGTAAGTATTTGTAGTAGTTCCGGAAAAAGGTCCGTAATATAGGCATTCCAATCAAATATATTAATCTGTCAATATTTGTAGTTGCTACGGCAAATATTCGTAATATACTTGTAGGTGTGTGAATTGTATTAGTTTTTAGTGGGGATAATAAGTTGTTGCTTAATACTTGACACGTACACAGGTGCGTGATAAGAAGTTGGAAACATGAATAAAAAGTTCGAAAGAAGAGACAAGATTTTTTTAAAGAGTTCGGGTCGGCATGTGCATAGCATGTCAGTGTGATGGAAATCTAACAAGCAAACAAAAAAGGGAAAAGTACAACTACATGTTAAAAACGTTTCAGTCCGTATCCGATGCCAAATTGAAGCGGATTACACGCTAACCTTTATTCTGCGTATTTTCTAAAGTCCATTAACTAAAGTACGTCTCAATGCCACACTGTTTTTTTTAAACTGCCACGCTGTAGTTTAACCCATAACAAGCAATAGCACCCTGCTAATGCCTCAACGTGGGCCTACTAACAAAAAAACTTCGGATAAAAACTTGTTTGCAACGAAGAATTTTACATGATCGTAGAAAAAAGACGCATGCCTTTTTCTAAATTATTCTTAAAATAGATTAAAATAAAAAATACATCAACATGGGCCTATTTATTCAAATAAACTGAATTATCATATTTGTCGGTTATATTACGGACCGTAACTATAATCTATTATTATATTATTATTAAAACAAGAGTCAAGCAACTCATCATAATCGTCCACATAGATTAAATTATATTGATCGTCAAATTTACTATGGTCCTGGTAATATATAGACATGTCTAATACTTGTATTTCGTTGTTGAAAAAAAATAGGTGAGTCGAGATGTCCGATGTAGTGAAGTTGAGATTTTACTATGGTCCTGGTATTGTCCAAACAAATGAGTTGGGAGCAGATCTGAGTGAATTTACTCACATAGAGGTGGCAATGAGCGCACCACAAACATGGTCTGTTAGTCAGTTGAAAGAATGGATTGCGGCAAGTTTAGGTATTGATACTGAAACACACACCGTCGGTGTTCATGCATTTTGGACACGGTCAAGTTCAAAAATTTACTTTTATTTGAGGCCAATAGAGGGAGACTCCGATTGGGTGCGGTGGTTACAAGGTTGTGAACGAAGGGGATGCAATCCTGTTGCTTTAGTGCTTCCCGTCGTGAAGGAGGTCACTGCACATGAAGGCGAGGGTGGCTACGAAGGACATAGCAGTCAGGTAGAAGGAGGAAATGCTTATGGTTACGAACAAGGACAGAGCAGTCAGGTAGAAGGAGGAAATGCTTATGGTTATGAACCAGGGCAGAGTAGTCAGGTAGAAGGAGGAAATGCCGATGGTGATTACAATGGCGAGGTGGACGCTGACGAGGTAGATGGGCACATGCAGAACCAGATGGAAGAAGAAGACAGCGATGTTGAAAGGGGTCATGCCAGTGATTCTGACGAGTCAGATGAAGAAGAAAATGCAGAGGAGGTCCCGAATCCTGCATGGTGGAATCATGACTTATCATCTGCAATGACCGTGAATGATGGACATGATTCAGCCTGGCAATATCACCAGAACAATATTGCGACGGGTGCTATGTATCCGAACAAGCAAGCCCTAAAGGATGCAATAATTAATTGGGCAATGTCCACGCAAAGGGTTTTCACAGCTCAGGTGTCCAGTCAGAAATTCCTGACAATGGTATGCAAGAACGCAGATTGTCCCGCCAGGGTGCACGGCTTTCTCCCTAAGTATGGCACAAGTTGGGTGATAAGTGACTTAGTTAATCACACTTGTCTTATTCCCTGCATCCCTCAAGATCATGCCAACCTTTCATCCACGCTTATTGCTCGATTGTTTTACGATGAGATAGTGCAGGGCAAAGCTATGGAAGTGAAGGCAGTCCAGACAAAAGTCTTCGCCAGGTTCAAGTACATAATTTCTTATGGCAAGGCTTGGAGGGCTAAGCATGCAGTGCTTGAGAGGAGATTTGGTTCTTATTTTGATGCATATGACTCTGTTGTCCACCTCCACCACACCCTGCAGCAGCGGAATCCAGGCACCTATATCGATATCCAAGACATGTTCATGGCAGAGTTCCCAACTGTGAGGGTGTTGCATCGTCTCTTCTTCTCTTTTGGTGTATGCATCGAAGCTTTCAGGCATTGCCGACCGGTGATATGTGTTGACGGTACTTTTCTCACAGGCAAGTACAAGGGTCAGATCCTGACAGCCCTAGGTCAAGACGGCCAAAATCAAGTCGTCCCACTGGCATTTGCTTTTGTGGAGAGTGAGAACATTGAAAGTTGGACATGGTTCTTCAGGCAGTTGAAAATATCAGTTGTGAAGGAGAAGCCCAATGTGTGCATCCTTCATGACAGGCATGCAGGTATACTCAGTGCGATAAGGACACTGACAAACCCAGGCCCTGAGGAACAAGTTCCATGGCAGGACTTGCAGAGCCGTTGGTGCATGCGCCATCTGGGGGCTAATTTCTTCTCGCAGTTTAGAAATAAGAACCTGATGAATCTGTTCAAAAAACTCTGCAAGCAAAACCAGTTATGGAAGTACAATTTGATACGCGAAAGACTTAATGTGTGCACGCAGAGACACGTGAGGGACAGGAAAGCTGCAAGAGATGCAGCGGTGAGGGCACATGTTGAAGCAGTAGCTGCACAGTTGGCAACAGGAACAACGGTCATGGAGGAGGAGCCTGTTGGGCTATGTGACCTGCCAGGCTTTGACCCACCTGGTACTTCGAGCAGTGGATAGAGCATGAGCCTCTGGAGAGGTGGTCTTTGCTACATGACACACAT
Source organism: Triticum aestivum (assembly GCF_018294505.1). NCBI lineage: Eukaryota > Viridiplantae > Streptophyta > Magnoliopsida > Poales > Poaceae > Triticum > Triticum aestivum. The sequence continues at coordinate 15,440,349 of NC_057799.1, forward strand.
GGAGCAAGGTACGGTGTCATGACAACGAACCTCGCGGAAACATACAACTTTGTCCCAGAGGAAACCGGGCATTGCCACTTACAACCATCGTTGAGGGTATTTTCTATGGCACCGTCAAGTATTTCAGAGACAGACGTCAAATAGCAGAGCAGCATATCTTGAACAACCCAAATACACGGTACTGTGAAAGAGTCACGAAGTACATGGGCAACAAGATGCAAAAAGCTAGGTCACACACTGTAGTCGCCATCGGTAATCAAGAAAGAAGGTTTGAGGTCCGCTTAGCCAACAACAAATTCGGATGTGCAAATGAGTTGAGGATGCATGAGGTGAAAATTGGCAATGAAGCCTGGCCAACGTGTGAGTGCACATGCAATAAACCGAAATTGCTTCACCTACCTTGCTCACATGTACTTGCTGCTTGCAGGCAGCTTGGAATGGACGCAATATCGTTTGTGTCTCCATATTTTCTGAAAGAGTCTGTCCTCAATACCTGGACAGGTGAGCTGATGGGTTTTCGATCAATGGGTAATTTCAACAGCGTCAACCCCGCCGAAAGGCGTTACATTCCAAACCCAGAGCATATGCGTACAAGTAGAGGCAGACGGCAGTGTCAGCGCATCCGAAATGATATGGATGAATCTGAAGCAGGAGGTCCGACTAGGCAATGCATTCCATGCAATGAATTTGGCCATAGGGACACTAATTGTTCCACTTTCGTCACTGGGCGTGGACGAGGCAACCGGGGAAGAAGAGGAGGTAGAGGCAGTAGAGGAGTAAGGGCGAGAGGAAGAAGCTAAGCTAGCACTAGTTTGTTCTGAATTTGTATTAAGTGTGGTGTGGCACTATGTTCTGAATTTGTATTAAGTGTGGTGTGGCACTATGTTCTGAATTTGTATTAAGTGTGGAACTATGTTCTGAATTTTTATTAAGTGTGGCACTATGTTCTGAATTTGTAATAAGTGTGACACTATGTTCTGAATTTTTATTAAGTGTGGCACTATGTTCTGAATTTTTATTAAGTGTGGCACTATGTTCTGAATTTGTAATAAGTGTGACACTATGTTCTGAAATTTTATTAAGTGTGACACTATGTTCTGAATTTTGTATGTGCAGGAATGTCGGGATTGTGGTTGCTGAATGGGGACATTGATAGGGGTCATCGTGCTGCGATATGGTATGAGCGCAAGCTTGAGCCTCTGGTCACTCACACTCCTAAGGAAAACTGGAAGATACACTCAGGATGGCTTCAGCGGTACGTGCTTTATTAATTTATACACTGACATGCATATTAATGGTTGAAATGGGAGACACTAACTGAAAAGTTCTCTGATGAAGGTTGAAATGGGCCGGCCTTTTACCTTTCGCGCGTCTGGTTGAGTCTATCCC
>NC_057799.1:15567379-15570668 GCF_018294505.1 Triticum aestivum
TATTGTGTTAGCTAGCTAATTAATAGAGAGAAGTGTCCACTCTTATCTCCGTGCTTGGTCGACGCTACGTAATATATACGTATGGAGAGCACTAGACACGCTAGCTAGTAATCAAATGAAGGAAACAGAATATCGTCATGAACATATGCATACAGAGAGAAGTGATATCGACCACCTCTCCTTCTCCGAGAGATTGGTCGAACAACAAGTTCTCGTATATCGTATATCTATCCGACACTAACGGCTACATATATACAATAATGATCTCTTACAATATAATCTCCTAATTAAATTGTAAGACCACAGGGTCCACATAGTATTCTCCGTTTTCAGCGATCACGTGGTCAAGGAAGAATGCCGCCAATTCCTCTTGAATTTCTCGCATACGATCTTGTGCTAGGAGTTCATCCCGCTTCCGAAATATCTAATTTGAAGAAGGGGGTCAATACATATATATATGAATAAATGAAACTCAACACAAATGATGGTAATAAAAAAAATTGTGAATATTATTGCTTACGCACTTCATATTGTTCGTCAGAGTAGTCCCGCTCACAGGTCGTGTAGCGGATGGACTCGCAAACGTAGTATCCACACTAATTATTCCCGGGTTCCTACCACAACCACTTTACAAGAAATAGAGGTCAATCAAACTGATAAGCAAGCATGCTAAATGGTATTGATGAAACTAGTGCTTGAATCACTAGGAGATGCGCGGAACATGGTACTATAGTACTTACTTTCGGGTGTTTAAATTGCAGCTTCTTCGGCAGTCCCGGAGCTTTTTTGGTGAATTTTCTCCAACCCCTGCCAGGCAAAGAAAACAATTACTTGATATCAGGAAATGAACAAAGTTGCTGATATGGTGGATATTGATCGATTTAACTTACTTCTCGAGCATTTGAGTCATGTCCGCATAGTCCTGGGATCTTTTCGTCTCGAGTCTAAGACGGTTACTACTCCCTGCTCAAGCTTAATCTCTAGGAGAATATAGTGGAAGCTGCGCACGCATGCATAAGTCATCAATTACATTACTATAACCTGGACTAATAAGGGAAACCGAATATGCACAAGACAGTAACACTCACTTGAAGTTGTAAGGAAAGAGTATTATATCTTTGTTTTCATTTATTACCAACGATCGTAGCAAGTTGGCCTCGGTATTTTCGGCATGATATTTAACCTCAGTTGCATCTATGAGATTTGTGTTAATGAACCCAATATCACCGATTTGTCTTTTCTTCAATTCGGCGATCTTCAATCTGCATAATATAGTGAGGATAATTATAAATACATGCAATGAAAGAGCTGACCTATATAGAGAGAGACTTAATGACAGAAGTAGTACTACTTACAGACAGTAGCAAGTGACCGTTGATTTATCGAGGGCCTTTTGATTGAAAAACCGGAAGAACTCCTCAAATGGAACATTCAACAGTTCAATTCCAACGAGGTCATGCTCCGGTTTAACTCTCAGCGTCAAAGTATCCCTCCCCCCAGACTCTCTGCAGGTTTTCATGTACAAATCATGTAATCTTCGCATCATCATTCTTAGAGATCTTTCATCTTTGACGAGAGGCTTCCCGTAATGGTATTTGTGTTCGTCCACCTCCAAGATATCATAATGTACATCGTCGGGCAGGTAATCTCCAAGATTGAAATAACCGGGCACCGTCCTCGGATCATTAGCGACGATGTCGCTAGACACCTTGAGCGGGGGGCACGATTGGTTCGCTTGTTCGCCGAGCTGGGCAATTTTTTTCCCAGCTCGTCGTTCTTTTAACCTTTGATCACTGACAGTACTTCCCGACCGCTCCGCTTCGGCAAATGTCTTTGCAATAATGCGCTCATAGTTGCCTTTCGGCGGAGACTTTGGTGGTTTTGTCAGGGCAGCCAGAGTGCGCTTCGCTTTCACCGGATCTACCTTCTCCTCCGGAGGTGGATGTTTATTTGCTTTCACCCCTTCAAAGAAGTTTTTCACTTCGGCTCGCACGATCTTCCTGGTTTCCTCCTCGGTCCTCTCGTATGGTAACTTCTCTGGAGTCTTCAGAGAAGGACCGAATCTGTATTGCCTCGCGCCTCTGGCTGTACTGCTAGACGCCGGTAGAGCAGATGGAGCGGCTGCGGCTGTCTTCTTTCCTTGCTTATGAGGCGGAGGAGAAGGACTACGACGCGCCGGAGCAGCTGCGGGTCTCTTCCGCCCTTGCTGACGAGGCGGAGAAGGAGGAGGCTGGCTGCTCTGGCGCGCCGGCGCAGGCGGAGAAGGATAAAAGTGTTCTCCCTAAGTATGCACCGTTGCGAAAGTTCTTCGTGCTGAGACACCACGTGATGATCGGGTGTGATAGGCTCTACGTTCAAATATAACGGGTGCAAAACAGTTGCACACGCGGAATACTCAGGTTAAACTTGACGAGCCTAGCATATGCAGATATGGCCTCGGAACACGGAGACCGAAAGGTCGAGCGTGAATCATATAGTAGATATGATCAACATAGTGATGTTCACCATTGAAACTACTCCATCTCACGTGATGATCGGACATGGTTTAGTTGATTTGGGTCATGTAATCACTTAGATGATTAGAGGGATGTCTATCTAAGTGGGAGTTCTTATGTAATATGATTAATTGAACTTAAATTTATCATGAACTTAGTCCTGATAGTATTTTGCAAATTATGTTGTAGATCAATAGCTCGTGTTGTTGCTTCCCTGTGTTTATTTTTGATATGTTCCTAGAGAAAAATAATGTTGAAAGATGTTAGTAGCAAAGATGCGGATTGGATCCGTGATCTGAGGACTATCCTCATTGCTGCACAGAAGAATTATGTCCTTGATGCACCGCTAGGTGACAGACCTATTGCAGGAGCAGATGCAGACGTTATGAACGTTTGGCTAGCTCAATATGATGACTACTTGATAGTTTAGTGCACCATGCTTAACGGCTTAGAATCGGGACTTCAAAGACGTTTTTGAAACGTCATGGACCATATGAGATGTTCCAGGAGTTGAAGTTAATATTTCAAGAAAATACCCGAGTTGAGAGATATGAAGTCTCCAACAAGTTCTATAGCTAAAAGATGGAGGAGAATAGCTCAAGCAGTGAGCATGTGCTCAGATTGTCTGGGTACTACAATCGCTTGAATCAAGTGGGAGTTAATCTTCTAGATAAAATAGTGATTAACAGAATTCTCTAGTCACCATCACCAAGTTAGTAGAACTTCGTGATGAACTATAGTATGCAAGGGATGACGAAAGTAATTCCCGAGCTCTTCGTGATGCTAAAATCGAC
>NC_057799.1:15571676-15572343 GCF_018294505.1 Triticum aestivum
ACATCTTATGAACTGCGGTTTGGCAAGAAACCAAAGTTGTCGTTTCTTAAAGTTTGGGGTTGCGATGCTTATGTGAAAAAGTTTCATCCTGATAAGCTCAAACCCAAATCGGAGAAATGTGTCTTCATAGGATACCCAAAGGAGACAGTTGGGTACACCTTCTATCGCAGATCCGAAGGCAAGACATTCGTTGCTAAGTATGGATCCTTTCTAGAGAAGGAGTTTCTCTCGAAAGAAGTGAGTGGGAGGAAAGTAGTTCATCGCAGAAACCAGTTTCTGTGACGCCTATACCAATTAGTGAGGAAGTTAATGATGATGATCATGGAACTTCAGATCAAGTTATTACCAGACTAAGATCCGCACCAGAGTGGTACGGTAATCCTGTTCTGGAGGTAATGTTACTAGACCATGACGAACCTACGAACTATGAAGAAGTGATGGTGAGCCCAGATTCCGCAAAATGGCTTGAGGCCATGAAATCTGAGATGAGATCCATGTATGAGAACAAAGTATGGACTTTGATTGACTTGCCCAATGATCGGCGAGCCATTGAGATTAAATGGATCTTCAAGAGGAAGAAGGACGCTGATAGTAGTGTTACTATCTACAAACCTAGAATTGTCGCAAAAGGTTTTCGACAAGTTTAAGGTGTTGACTATGATGACAG
>NC_057799.1:15573600-15582341 GCF_018294505.1 Triticum aestivum
CTAGAGTAGCTCCGTGCAGAGCATTGTAGACATAGAAATTTGCAAAATACTTACGGATCTGAATGTGACAGACCCGTTGACTTTAGTACTCTTTGGGTGTTAATCACATAGCGATGTGAACTAGATTATTGACTCTAGTAAACCCTTTGGGTGTTGGTCACATGATGATTTGAACTATGGGTGTTAATCACATGGTGATGTGAATTATTGATGTTAAAATCACATGGCGATGTGAACTAGATTATTGACTCTAGTGCAAGTGGGAGACTGAAGGAAATATGCCCTAGAGGCAATAATAAAGTATTATTTATTTCCTTATATCATGATAAATGTTTATTATTCATGCTAGAATTGTATTAACCGGAAACATAATACATGTGTGAATACATAGACAAACAGAGTGTCACTAGTATGCCTCTACTTGACTAGCTCGTTAATCAAAGATGGTTATGTTTCCTAGCCATAGACATGAGTTCTCATTTGATTAACGGGATCACCTCATTAGAAGAATGACGTGATTGACTTGACCCATTCCGTTAGCTTAGCACTCGATCGTTTAGTATGTTGCTATTGCTTTCTTCACGACTTATACATGTTCCTATGACTATGAGATTATGCAACTCCCGTTTACCGGAGGAACACTTTGTGTGCTACCAAACGTCACAACGTAACTGGGTGATTATAAAGGTGCTCTACAGGTGTCTCCAAAGGTACTTGTTGGGTTGGCGTATTTCGAGATTAGGATTTGTCACTCCGATTGTCGGAGAGGTATCTCCAGGCCACTCGGTAATGCACATCACTATAAGCCTTGCAAGCATTGTGACTAATGAGTTAGTTGCGGGATGATGTATTACGGAACGAGTAAAGAGACTTGCCGGTAACGAGATTGAACTAGGTATCGAGATACCGACGATCGAATCTCGGGCAAGTAACATGCCGATGACAAAGGGAACAACGTATGTTGTTATGCGGTCTGACCGATAAAGATCTTCGTAGAATATGTGGGAGCCAATATGAGCATCCAGGTTCCGCTATTGGTTATTGACCGGAGAGGTGTCTCGGTCATGTCTACATAGTTCTCGAACACGTAGGGTCTGCACGCTTAACGTTACAATGACGGTTATATGAGTTTATGTGTTTTGATGTACCGAAGGAGTTCGGAGTCCCGGATGAGATCGGGGACATGACGAGGAGTCTTGAAATGGTCGAGAAGTAAAGACCGATATATTGGACGACTATATTCGGACTTCGGAAAGGTTCCGAGTGATTCGGGTATTTTTCGGAGTACCGGAGAGTTTCGGGAATTCGTATTGGGCCTTAATGGGCCGTACGGGAAAGAAGAGAAAGACCCCAAAGGGTGGCTGCACCCCTCCCCATAGTCTAGTCCGAATTGGACTAGGGAGGGGGGGCGCTCCCTTCCCTCTTTCTCCTTCTCCCTTCCCTTCTCCTATTCCAACAAGGAAAGGAGGAGTCCTACTCCTGGCGCGCCCTCCTCCTTGGCCGGCGGCCTTCCCCTTGCTCCTTTATATACGGGGGCAGGGGGGCACCCCAAAGACACAACAATTGATCATTGATCTCTTAGTCGTGTGCGGTGCCCCCCTCCACCATATTACACCTCGATAATATCGTAGCGGTGCTTAGGCGAAGCCCTGCGTCGGTAGAACATCATCATCGTCACCACGCCGTCGTGCTGACGAAACTCTCCCTCAACACTCGGCTGGATCAGAGTTCGAGGGACGTCATGGAGCTGAATGTGTGCTGAACTCAGAGGTGCCGTGCGTTCGGTACTTGATCAAGGCGGCAGTGCCACAAGTATGTGGGACTATCATTATCAACCTTACATTTCTTGGTATTCACACTATGAATATGTGTAACATCACATTCGAGATTCATTAAGTATAAACCATTGACCAGCGGTGCATGACCATAAAACATATCTCTCATATAAATAGAACAACCATTATTCTCGGATTTAAATGAGTAGCCATCTCGCATTAAACAAGATCCAGATACAATGTTCATGCTCAAAGCTGGCACTAAATAACAATTATTGAGGTTTAAAACTAATCCCGTAGGCAAATGTATAGGTAGCGTGCCGACGGCGATCACATCGACCTTGGAACCATTCCCGACGCGCATCGTCACCTCGTCCTTCGCCAGTCTCCGCTTATTCCGCAGCTCCTGCTTTGAGTTACAAATATGAGCAACCGCACCGGTATCAAATACCTAGGAGCTACTACGAGCGCTGGTTAGGTACACATCCATAACATGTATATCACTATACCTTTGGTATTGCCGGCCTTCTTATCCGCTAAGTACTTGGGGCAGTTCCGCTTCCGGTGACCGTTTCCCTTGCAATAAAAGCACTCAGTCTCAGGCTTAGGTCCATTCTTTGTCTTCTTCCCGGCAGCTTGCTTACCGGGTGCGGCAACTCCCTTGCCGTCTTTCTTGAAGTTCTTCTTACCCTTGCCTTTCTTGAACTTAGTGGTTTTATTCACCATCAACACTTGATGTTCCTTTTTGATCTCCACCTCCGCTGATTTTAGCATTGAATATACCTCAGGAATGGTCTTTTCCATCCCCTGCATATTGAAGTTCATCACAAAGCTCTTGTAGCTAGGTGGGAGCGACTGAAGGATTCCGTCAACGACCGCGTTATCCGGGAGATTAACTCCGAGCTGAGACAAGCGGTTGTGTAACCCAGACATTTTGAGTATGTGTTCGCTGACGGAACTATTCTCCTCCATCTTACAACTGTAGAACTTTTCGGAGACTTCATATCTCTCGACCCGGGCATGAGCTTGGAAAACCATTTTCAGCTCTTGGAACATCTCATATGCTCCGTGCTGCTCAAAACGCTTTTGGAGCCCCGGTTCTAAGCTGTAAAGCATGCCGCACTGAACCAGGGAGTAATCATCACTACGCGACTGCCAGGCGTTCAGAACGTCTTGAGTTGCTGGGAAAACAGGTGCATCACCTAGCGGTGCTTCAAGGACATATGCTTTCTTGGCAGCTATGAGGATAATCCTCAGGTTACGGACCCAGTCCGTGTAGTTGCTACCATCGTCTTTCAGCTTGGTTTTCTCTAGGAACGCGTTGAAGTTGAGGGCAACATTAGCATGGGCCATTTGATCTACAAGACATATTGTAAAGATTTTTAGACTAAGTTCATGATAATAAAGTTCATCTAATCAAATTATTAACGAACTCCCACTCAGACAGACATCCCTCTAGTCATCTAAGTGATACATGATCCGAGTCAACTAGGCCGTGTCCGATCATCATGTGAGAAGGACTAGTCATCATCGGTGAACATCTTCATGTTGATCGTATCTGCTATACGACTCATGTTCGACCTTTCGGTCTCTTGTGTTCCGAGGCCATGTCTGTACATGCTAGGCTCGTCAAGTCAACCTAAGTGTATTGCGTGTGTAAATCTGGCTTACACCCGTTGTATGCGAACGTTAGAACCTATCACACCCGATCATCACGTGGTGCTTCGGAACAACGAACCTTCGCAACGGTGCACAGTTAGGGGGAACACTTTCTTGAAATTTTAGCGAGGGATCATCTTATTTATGCTACCGTCGTTCTAAGCAAATAAGATGTAAAACATGATAAACATCACATGCAATCAAATAGTGACATGATATGGCCAATATCATTTTGCTCCTTTTGATCTCCATCTTCGGGGCGCCATGTTCATCATCGTCACCGGCATGACACCATGATCTCCATCATCATGATCTCCATCATCGTGTCTTCATGAAGTTGTCTCGCCAATTATTACTTCTACTACTATGGCTAACGGTTAGCAATAAAGTAAAGTAATTACATGACGTTTCAGTTGACACGCAGGTCATAAATAAATTAAGACAACTCCTAGGCTCCTGCCGGTTGTCATACTCATCGACATGCAAGTCGTGATTCCTATTACAAGAACATGATCAATCTCATACATCACATATATCATTCATCACATCCTTCTAGCCATATCATATCACATGAGACTTTTACGTGGCTGCTATAGGTTTGTAGCAAGAACGATTCTTACCTACGCCAAAACCACAACGTGATATGCCAATTTCTATTTACCCTTCATAAGGACCCTTTTCATCAAATCCGATCCGACTAAAGTGGGAGAGACAGACACCCGCTAGCCACCTTATGCAACTAGTGTATGTCAGTCGGTGGAACCTGTCTCACGTAAGCGTACGTGTAAGGTCGGTCCGGGCCGCTTCATCCCACGATGCCGCCGAATAAAGATAAGACTAGTAACGGCAAGTAAATTGACAAAATCAACGCCCACAACAACTTGTGTTCTACTCGTGCATAGAAACTACGCATAGACCTAGCTCATGATGCCACTGTTGGGGATCGTAGCAGAAATTTAAAATTTTCTACGCATCACCAAGATCAATCTATGGAGTCATCTAGCAACGAAAGAGAGGAGTGCATCTACATACCCTTGTAGATCGCGAGCGGAAGCGTTCAAGAGAACGGGGTTGATGGAGTCGTACTCGTCGTGATCCAAATCACCGATGATCCTAGCGCCGAACGGATGGCACCTCCGCGTTCAACACACGTACGGTTGGGAGAGACGTCTCCTCCTTCTTGATCCAGCAAGGGGGAAGGAGAGGTTGATGGAGATCCAGCAGCATGACGGCGTGGTGGGGCGCCCCCCACCCCCAGGGTTTCCAACCCTAGGCGCAGGGGGAGGCCCATGGGGGGCGCACCAGCCCACCAGGGGCTGGTTCCCTTCCCACTTCAGCCCATGGGGCCCTTCGGGATAGGTGACCCCACCCGGTGGACCCCCGGGACCCTTCCGGTGGTCCCGGTACAATACCGGTGACCCCCGAAACTTTCTCGGTGGCCGAAACTGGACTTCCTATATACAAATCTTTACCTCCGAACCATTCCGGAACTCCTCGTGATGTCCGGGATCTCATCCGGGACTCCGAACAACTTTCGGGTTACCGCATACTAATATCTCTACAACCCTAGCGTTACCGAACCCGAAGTGTGTAGACCCTACGGGTTCGGGAGACACGCAGACATGACCGAGACGACTCTCCGGTCAATAACCAACAGCGGGATCTGGATACCCATGTTGGCTCCCACATGCTCCTCGATGATCTCAACGGATGAACCATGATATCGAGGATTCAATCAATCCCGTATACAATTCCCTTTGTCAATCGGTACGTTACTTGCCCGAGATTCGATCGTTGGTATCCCAATACCTCGTTCAATCTCGTTACCGGCAAGTCACTTTACTCGTTCCGTAATGCATGATCCCGTGACTAACTACTTAGTCACATTGAGCTCATTATGATGATGCAATACCGAGTGGGCCCAGAGATACCTCTCCGTCATACGGAGTGACAAATCTCAGTCTCGATCCGAGCCAACCCAACAGACACTTTCGGATATACCTGTAGTGCACCTTTATAGCCACCCAGTTACGTTGTGACGTTTGGTACACCCAAAGCATTCCTACGGTATCCGGGAGTTGCACGATCTCATGGTATAAGGAAATGATACTTGACATTAGAAAAGCTTCAGCAAACGAACTACACGATCTAGTGCTATGCTTAGGATTTGGTCTTGTCCATCACATCATTCTCCTAATGATGTGATCCCGTTATCAATGACATCCAATGTCCATGGTTAGGAAACCGTAACCATCTATTGATCAACGAGCTAGTCAACTAGAGGCTCACTAGGGACATGTTATGGTCTATGTGTTCACACATGTATTACGATTTCCGGATAACACAATTATAGCATGAACAAAAGACAATTATCATGAACAAGGAAATATAATAATAACCATTTTATTATTGCCTCTAGGGCATATTTCCAACATATAGGAGTTACATGACCATCTTGAAGTACAAAAGATAGAATAAATCCTATGCTATCCTATACTTTCTAAATAATCACTATACTCAATAGCAGTAGTGTTGACTGGGTTAGGAAGATGGAGGAAGAGGTCTGCTAGAGGGTGGAGAACCTTTGCGAAAAGGGAAACCGGTAGACATCACATCATATAGCGGGAAGCCGATGACTTCAATACGTCAATATTAATAGTAGAACCTTTGAGTTATTTGGGACAGACCGGAATAGCTATTTGATACACCTTCACGACCTGGGTGGAAGAATTTGTTAGAATTTGCTCATTGGTACAACAAAAAACTCGTGGCCGCATGATGTCTATCCCCTGCAACCGCACTACGGTGCAGCGTCCGTCGCGGCACATCAGGCTCGCCGCGCTGCAGTAGGCCCTTGGAGAAGGCCACCGACTGCAAGCAACACCATTCCCGTGCCTCCAGGCCACCTCCCGCTGCTGTCGTAGCGCTTGTCTTCTCTCTGCAAGCTCCTTGGGGGAGAGGACGGTTATGTAGGAGAACGTCATGGGGGTTGTTGCAATGGTGTAGAATGCTCGCTGGTTATAGGCGGAGGAGGCATGGGGCGGCACAACCTTAGAGGAGAGAGGACCGATATAGATAGGACTTGGTGGAGCGATTTGTTTCTAGGTTGTAAAAAACGCGGTTAAAAAACGGAGAACAAGAGTTGGGTTTTTTTAGGATAAAAATCGTTGAGGGAGGGCGTTTGATCGATGGGGAGCGAGGTAACCAAAGGAAACAAAATGACCTACAGGCTCCACATTAATAGTAGAAAGATAATTGTATATTACTCCCTTGGTCGCATAGTGTCAAAACGCTTTTATATTTAGTCTAAAAAAATGCTCTTATATTATGGGATCAAGGGAGTAGAGCACAAACAGCACTTCATGGCCTCCGGTAACACGCGTGTTGGGCTTCCGGAGTCGTTGGGCCGACTGGGTCGGTCTTTGGCTTTGCAGTGTCCTTGGGTGACGCCGGCTGGGTTGGTGTTGGTCCTTGCTTCTTTGCGTACGACTGTATGGGGGTTATCCGAGTAGGAGTATTGTTACGTGGGAGAGGAGCTAGCTTCTAGCTGCGTGATCCTTTTTCGTCTGGAAAAAGGACGCGGGCGAGGAAGACATCGACACGGCCGTTGAATGAGAGCACGGCCGGAGAGGGAGTTCAATAAGGACTGAACCCAAATCAAACCGTTTAACCTACCCGTAACCATATCCACATCAGATATAACTTGGGGAAGGCGAAGGGGAACCCCCTGCTATATAAGTTCGGCCACCCACGCCCCAAACAAATCAGAACCAACCTTCCTCAAGTCGTGTCTTCCCCCGAGCAATCGAGTTGTGTTCCCGGCGATCGATCGATCTAGCTGAGCATCATGGTTTCCGCCGATGTGGCCCGCAACATCGTCGGCATCATCGGCAATGTCATCTCCTTCGGCCTCTTCCTCTCCCCTGTGTAAGCCCTCACCCCTGCTTCCATAGTCTCGTCTCCCTCTTGTCTAATCTGTATACATCGAAGGTGGTCGTGGCTTGTGGGTAGTAGCTAGCTAGGGCATGAATCTGATACTTGTTTTCTGCTTGTACGTACGCAGGCCAACGTTCTGGCGGATCTACAAGGCCAAGGACGTGGAGGAGTTCAAGCCGGACCCCTATCTGGCGACGCTCATGAACTGCCTGCTCTGGTTCTTTTACGGGCTCCCCATCGTCCACCCCAACAGCACCCTCGTCCTCACCATCAACGGCATCGGCCTTGTCATCGAGGGCGCCTACATCATCATCTTCATCATCTACGCGGCCAAGAACACAAGGGTACCTACGTGCCACCCTCCTAATGCCCCTCATCCGGCCTACTGTCTCTTTTCGGCGTTAGTTTCTGTACAGAAGATCCTCCTGCATGCCCTAACCCATGCCATGTGCCTGTGCTGTGCGTGCAGTGGAAGATGCTCGGCGTGCTGGCCATCGAGGCAGCGTTCATGGCTGCCGTGGTGGCCGGTGTGCTCGTCGGCGCCCACACCCATGAGAAGCGCTCCATGATCGTAGGCATCCTCTGCGTCATCTTCGGCTCCATCATGTACGCCTCCCCGCTCACCATCATGGTACGTACACCACCCCAACTTATGGATCGTCGACCCGTGATCTTTGATAACCTCTTTAACTTGTTAGTTCAGGTGGCTAATTATTCTGCGTTGTGCACGTATGGTGTGGTAATGATGCGTTGTCTAGAAAAATACCTGCCTATAATTTATTTTTAAAGTTCTAATGGATGCTTTTGACAGACCTTAATTTGTTAAGTAGTATACCTTGTTTGTTGTTGATTCTGCTTGAAAATCTATGCCATCTAAAAGATGCACCCACCTTTCATGTTTTAACGTTGGTGCCAAAACCCTGTTAAAAAAGTCCGAATTGAGTTGTTCACCTCTCACGCACCCAAGTTCTTCTACACTATGCTACATCATATATTTTTAATCAAAAAAGCCTACGGTTTATTTCTACCTCAAGGTAAACTTCCTTTACGGGTGAATTACTAGCTCAGGCTAATTGTTAATTACAGACGCTTTTACCAACTTACGAGTGTACTAAATACTAATATAACTCAAAAATTTAAGATGAAAGTAGTAACATTGTACTGCTTATTTGCAGGGTAAAGTGATCAGGACCAAGAGTGTGGAGTACATGCCATTCTTCCTGTCGCTGGTGAACTTCCTCAATGGCTTGTGCTGGACGGGCTATGCGCTCATCAAGTTTGACATCTACATCACGGTATGTACATACACATACATATTGGAAATAAGAACTCGCAAACCCAGCCAGACATACAATCAAGAACTCCTCAGCG
>NC_057799.1:15582902-15610376 GCF_018294505.1 Triticum aestivum
GAACGTTGAACTTCCCACTGTCCTCACCAAAAACACCGTTACCAGCGGCAACGTCTCCGTCACCGTTGAGAAATAAACTTGGCTTCGTCTTTAGCCCTGAAGATTTTGAGTAGTTAATACCGGATGATACTTCAACAAGTTGATGTTAATTAGTACTACTTTTTGTTAGCTATCAGAGTCTTAGATTGCCTTTAATTTCGTGAACCATTGTCGTCTGTCCGAGACTACTAGTGCAAATTACAAGTGTATATAAATACCAATGCAGCTGAGTTATCCCAGAGATATATATTATGACACCATGTATGCTTGCCTGTTTTCAATCTGCTCTTACGTGATGATACGATTGATTTGTTAATTACAGCGTGTGATGGCTTTGTTAAATTAAATTATTCAATATCCATGATGTGTTTGTATTATGTTTCGGGCAAGGTCCTCTTTTGTTCTGCACAAAAACACCCAAAGGGCATCTTATTGGTGATGCAACTTGAACCTGGTGTGAGCGAAAAGGAGCTAATTTTTTTTAAATAATACATTTTTTTATTAAATTACAGAAATAATACGCCGAAAATATTATTTTTAAAAATAATACACCGTCGGCCCGCTGCAGGCCGACTGGGCCTAATCGGCCCACAGCAGGCCGACTGCGGGCCCGGCTGGCACGCGGCGGCCTCTGATTGGTCGGGCCACATCGCGAGGGGGAGGGATTGGGCTGTCGGCGTGGTGCGCCCCTGTCGGCCTACCGCCAGCCGATCGGCCAGCTGCTGGCCGACAGGGTGCTGCCACCTGACGCGCTGGCCGGCCCGTGCCTTATCCTCCCCTTCCTCCCTTCTTCTTCTCCCCTTGCTCGCTTCTTCTTCTGTTCTCTGTGTTCTTCCCTTCTCCTCTCTCTATAGAAAAATGCCACCCATTTATACATCTAAATGAGCAAGATTTTCGCGATTTTGGCACCGTGAATGGATTCAACTCATTTAGGGCAGCCAAAAGAAGTCTCGATCTACTGATGGGGTAACTCGTGGTGGTCGTGGTGAGCATTTTGGTGGAGGTGGTGATGAAGTTGCGGCAGTGTGGTGGAGGTGAAGCTGTTGTTCGTCGTTCTTCGTTGGAGCCGGAGCACCGGCAGTTTTTCGTTCGTCGTTCGTCGTTCGTCGTTCGTCGTTCGTCGTTCGTCGTTCGTCGTTCTCCGTTCGCACGCACGCTTCAAGGGTATATTTCAGCCCACATTTTATTTTTCGTAGGTGCTCCGGTAGTATTTGTTAATATGTTTCGATGTGAAATAAATTGTGTGTGCGATTATTGTTATTTGCCCCGGTAGTATACGTAAATATATTTAGATGTCAACTAATTAGTTGTGTAAAAATGTGTAGTTGCTCCGGTAATAATCCGTACTATATGTGGATGTCAAGTAATTAGGAGTGTAAGTATTTGTAGTAGTTCCGAAAAAAGGTCCGTAATATAGGCAGTCCAGTCAAATATATTAATGTGTCAATATTTGTAGTTGCTACGGCAAATATTCGTAATATACTTGTAGGTGTGTGAATTGTATTAGTTTTAGTGGGGATAATAAGTTGTTGCTTAATACTTGACACGTACACAGGTGCGTGATAAGAAGTTGGAAACATGAATAAAAAGTTCGAAAGAAGAGACAAGATTTTTTTAAAGAGTTCGGGTCGGCATGTGCACAGCATGTCAGTGTGATGGAAATCTAACAAGCAAACAAAAAAGGGAAAAGTACAACTACATGTTAAAAAACGTTTCAGTCCGTATCCGATGCCAAATTGAAGCGGATTACACGCTAACCTTTATTCTGCGTATTTTCTAAAGTCCATTAACTAAAGTACGTCTCAATGCCACACTGTTTTTTTTAAACTGCCACGCTGTAGTTTAACCCATAACAAGCAATAGCACCCCGCTAATGCCTCAACGTGGGCCTACTAACAAAAAAACTTCGGATAAAAACTTGTTTGCAACGAAGAATTTTACATGATCGTAGAAAAAAGACGCATACCTTTTTCTAAATTATTCTTAAAATAGATTAAAATAAAAAATACATCAACATGGGCCTATTTATTCAAATAAACTGAATTATCATATTTGTCGGTTATATTACGGACCGTAACTATAATCTATTATTATATTATTATTAAAACAAGAGTCAAGCAACTCATCATAATCGTCCACATAGATTAAATTATATTGATCGTCAAATTTACTATGGTCCTGGTAATATATAGACATGTCTAATACTTGTATTTCGTTGTTAAAAAAAAATAGGTGAGTCGAGATGTCCGATGTAGTGAAGTTGAGATTTTACTATGGTCCTGGTACTGTCCAAACAAATGAGTTGGGAGCAGATCTGAGTGAATTTACTCACATAGAGGTGGCAATGAGCGCACCACAAACATGGTCTGTTAGTCAGTTGAAAGAATGGATTGCGGCAAGTTTAGGTCTTGATACTGAAACACACACCGTCGGTGTTCATGCATTGTGGACACGGTCAAGTTCAAAAATTTACTTTTATTTGAGGCCAATAGAGGGAGACTCCGATTGGGTGCGGTGGTTACAAGGTTGTGAACGAAGGGGATGCAATCCTGTTGCTTTAGTGCTTCCCGTCGTGAAGGAGGTCACTGCACATGAAGGCGAGGGTGGCTACGAAGGACAGAGCAGTCAGGTAGAAGGAGGAAATGCTTATGGTTACGAACAAGGACAGAGCAGTCAGGTACAAGGAGGAAATGCTTATGGTTATGAACCAGGGCAGAGTAGTCAGGTAGAAGGAGGAAATGCCGATGGTGATTACAATGGCGAGGTGGACGCTGACGAGGTAGATGGGCACATGCAGAACCAGATGGAAGAAGAAGACACCGATGTTGAAAGGGGTCATGCCGATGATTCTGACGAGTCAGATGAAGAAGAAAATGCAGAGGAGGTCCCGAATCCTGCATGGTGGAATCATGACTTATCATCTGCAATGACCGTGAATGATGGACATGATTCAGCCTGGCAATATCACCAGAACAATATTGCGACGGGTGCTATGTATCCGAACAAGCAAGCCCTGAAGGATGCAATAATTAATTGGGCAATGTCCATGCAAAGGGTTTTCACAGCTCAGGTGTCCAGTCAGAAATTCCTGACAATGGTATGCAAGAACGCAGATTGTCCCGCCAGGGTGCACGGCTTTCTCCCTAAGTATGGCACAAGTTGGGTGATAAGTGACTTAGTTAATCACACTTGTCTTATTCCCTGCATCCCTCAAGATCATGCCAACCTTTCATCCACGCTTATTGCTCGATTGTTTTACGATGAGATAGTGCAGGGCAAAGCTATGGAAGTGAAGGCAGTCCAGACAAAAGTCTTCGCCAGGTTCAAGTACATAATTTCTTATGGCAAGGCTTGGAGGGCTAAGCATGCAGCGCTTGAGAGGAGATTTGGTTCTTATTTTGATGCATATGACTCTGTTGTCTACCTCCACCACACCCTGCAGCAGCGGAATCCAGGCACCTATATCGATATCCAAGACATGTTCATGGCAGAGTTCCCAACTGTGAGGGTGTTGCATCGTCTCTTCTTCTCTTTCGGTGTATGCATCGAAGCTTTCAGGCATTGCCGACCGGTGATATGTGTTGACGGTACTTTTCTCACAGGCAAGTACAAGGGTCAGATCCTGACAGCCATAGGTCAAGACGGCCAAAATCAAGTCGTCCCACTGGCATTTGCTTTTGTGGAGAGGGAGAACATTGAAAGTTGGACATGGTTCTTCAGGCAGTTGAAAATATCAGTTGTGAAGGAGAAGCCCAATGTGTGCATCCTTCATGACAGGCATGCAGGTATACTCAGTGCGATAAGGACACTGACAAACCCAGGCCCTGAGGAACAAGTTCCATGGCAGGACTTGCAGAGCCGTTGGTGCATGCGCCATCTGGGGGCTAATTTCTTCTCGCAGTTTAGAAATAAGAACCTGATGAATCTGTTCAAAAAACTCTGCAAGCAAAACCAGTTATGGAAGTACAATTTGATACGCGACAGACTTAATGTGTGCACGCAGAGACACGTGAGGGACAGGAAAGCTGCAAGAGATGCAGCGGTGAGGGCACATGTTGAAGCAGTAGCTGCACAGTTGGCAACAGGAACAGCGGCCGTGGAGGAGGAGCCTGTTGGGCTATGTGACCTGCCAGGCTTTGACCCACCTGGTACTTCGAGCAGTGGATAGAGCATGAGCCTCTGGAGAGGTGGTCTTTGCTACATGACACACATGGAGCAAGGTACGGTGTCATGACAACGAACCTCGCGGAAACATAATACATGTGTGAATACATAGACAAACAGAGTGTCACTAGTATGCCTCTACTTGACTAGCTCGTTAATCAAAGATGGTTATGTTTCCTAGCCATAGACATGAGTTGTCATTTGATTAACGGGATCACCTCATTAGAAGAATGACGTGATTGACTTGACCCATTCCGTTAGCTTAGCACTCGATCGTTTAGTATGTTGCTATTGCTTTCTTCACGACTTATACATGTTCCTATGACTATGAGATTATGCAACTCCCGTTTACCGGAGGAACACTTTGTGTGCTACCAAACGTCACAACGTAACTGGGTGATTATAAAGGTGCTCTACAGGTGTCTCCAAAGGTACTTGTTGGGTTGGCGTATTTCGAGATTAGGATTTGTCACTCCGATTGTCGGAGAGGTATCTCTAGGCCACTCGGTAATGC
This sequence comes from Triticum aestivum, assembly GCF_018294505.1. Classification (NCBI taxonomy): domain Eukaryota; kingdom Viridiplantae; phylum Streptophyta; class Magnoliopsida; order Poales; family Poaceae; genus Triticum; species Triticum aestivum. Next base: position 15,587,620 of record NC_057799.1, read on the forward strand.
ACATCACTATAAGCCTTGCAAGCATTGTGACTAATGAGTTAGTTGCGGGATGATGTATTACGGAACGAGTAAAGAGACTTGCCGGTAACGAGATTGAACTAGGTATCGAGATACCGACGATCGAATCTCGGGCAAGTAACATGCCGATGACAAAGGGAACAACGTATGTTGTTATGCGGTCTGACCGATAAAGATCTTCGTAGAATATGTGGGAGCTAATATGAGCATCCAGGTTCCGCTATTGGTTATTGACCGGAGAGGTGTCTCGGTCATGTCTACATAGTTCTCGAACACGTAGGGTCTGCACGCTTAACGTTACAATGACGGTTATATGAGTTTATGTGTTTTGATGTACCGAAGGAGTTCGGAGTCCCGGATGAGATCGGGGACATGACGAGGAGTCTTGAAATGGTCGAGAAGTAAAGACCGATATATTGGACGACTATATTCGGACTTCGAAAAGGTTCCGAGTGATTCGGGTATTTTTCGGAGTACCGGAGAGTTTCGGGAATTCGTATTGGGCCTTAATGGGCCGTACGGGAAAGAAGAGAAAGACCCCAAAGGGTGGCCGCACCCCTCCCCATAGTCTAGTCCGAATTGGACTAGGGAGGGGGGGGCGCTCCCTTCCCTCTTTCTCCTTCTCCCTTCCCTTCTCCTATTCCAACAAGGAAAGGAGGAGTCCTACTCCTGGCGCGCCCTCCTCCTTGGCCGGCGGCCTTCCCCTTGCTCCTTTATATACGGGGGCAGGGGGGCACCCCAAAGACACAACAATTGATCATTGATCTCTTAGTCGTGTGCGGTGCCCCCCTCCACCATATTACACCTCGATAATATCGTAGCGGTGCTTAGGCGAAGCCCTGCGTCGGTAGAACATCATCATCGTCACCACGCCGTCGTGCTGACGAAACTCTCCCTCAACACTCGGCTGGATCAGAGTTCGAGGGACGTCATGGAGCTGAATGTGTGCTGAACTCAGAGGTGCCGTGCGTTCGGTACTTGATCGGTCGGATCGTGAAGACGTATGACTACATCAACCGCGTTGTGTTAACGCTTCCGCTTTCGGTCTATGAGGGTACGTGGACAACACTCTCCCCTCTCGTTGCAATGCATCACCATGATGTTGCGTGTGCGTAGGAATTTTTTTGAAATTACTACGTTCCCCAACATGCACCAGCCCATAGATTGAGCGCTGGAGCTTGCATACTTTGTTAGCATTCTTAGGATCGACAAAACCTTCCGGCTGCATCATATACAATTCTTCCTTAAGGAAGCCGTTAAGGAATGCCGTTTTGACGTCCATTTGCCATATTTCATAATCGTAGAATGCGGCAATTGCTAACATGATTCGGACGGACTTCAGCTTCGCTACGGGTGAGAAAGTCTCATCGTAGTCAACCCCTTGAACTTGTCGATAACCCTTAGCGACAAGTCGAGCTTTGTAGATGGTCACATTACCATCCGCGTCCTTCTTCTTCTTAAAGATCCATTTGTTTTCTATGGCTCGCCGCTCATCGGGCAAGTCAGTCAAAGTCCATACTTTGTTTTCATACATGGATTCTATCTCGGATTTCATGGATTCTAGCCATTTGTCAGAATCCGGGCCCGCCATCGCTTCTTCATAGTTCGAAGGTTCACCGTTGTCTAACAACATGATTTCCATGACAGGGTTGCCGTACCACTCTGGTGCGGAACGTGTCCTTGTGGACCTACGAAGTTCAGTGGTAACTTGATCATGATCGTCATCATTAACTTCCTCTCTAGTCGGTGCAGGCACCACATAAACATTTTCTTGTGCTGCGCTACTTTCCGGTACGAGAGGGGTCATCTCATCAAGTTCCACTTTCCTCCCACTTACTTCTTTCGAGAGAAACTCTTTCTCCAGAAAGGACCCATTCTTGGCAACGAAGATCTTGCCTTCGGATCTGAGGTAGAAGGTATACCCAATGGTTTCCTTAGGGTATCCTATGAAGACGCATCTTTCTGACTTGGGTTCGAGCTTTTCAGGTTGAAGTTTCTTGACATAAGCATCGCATCCCCAAACTTTAAGAAACGACATCTTAGGTTTCTTTCCAAACCATAATTCATACGGTGTCGTCTCAACGGATTTCGACGGAGCCCTATTTAAAGTGAATGCGGCAGTCTCTAAAGCATAACCCCAGAATGATAGCGGTAGATCAGTAAGAGACATCATAGATCGCACCATATCCAATAGAGTGCGATTACGACGTTCAGACACACCATTACGCTAAGGTGTTCCAGGCGGCGTGAGTTGTGAAACAATTCCACATTTCCTTAAGTGTGTGCCAAATTCGTGACTCAAATATTCCCCTCCACGATCTGATCGTAAGAACTTTATTTTCCTGTCACGTTGATTCCCAACCTCACTCTGAAATTCCTTGAACTTTTCAAAGGTCTCAGACTTGTGTTTCATTAAGTAGACATACCCATATCTACTTAAGTCATCAGTGAGGGTGAGAACATAACGATAGCCACCGCGAGCCTCAACGCTCATTGGACCGCACACATCAGTATGTATGATTTCCAATAAGCTGGTTGCTCGCTCCATTGTTCCGGAGAACGGAGTCTTGGTCATTTTGCCCATGAGGCATGGTTCGCACGTGTCAAATGGTTCATAATCAAGAGACTCCAAAAGTCCATCTACATGGAGTTTCTTCATGCGTTTGACACCAATGTGACCAAGGCGGCAGTGCCACAAGTATGTGGGACTATCATTATCAACCTTACATTTCTTGGTATTCACACTATGAATATGTGTAACATCACATTCGAGATTCATTAAGTATAAACCATTGACCAGCGGTGCATGACCATAAAACATATCTCTCATATAAATAGAACAACCATTATTCTCGAATTTAAATGAGTAGCCATCTCGCATTAAACAAGATCCAGATACAATGTTCATGCTCAAAGCTGGCACTAAATAACAATTATTGAGGTTTAAAACTAATCCCGTAGGCAAATGTATAGGTAGCGTGCCGACGGCGATCACATCGACCTTGGAACCATTCCCGACGCGCATCGTCACCTCGTCCTTCGCCAGTCTCCGCTTATTCCGCAGCTCCTGCTTTGAGTTACAAATATGAGCAACCGCACCGGTATCAAATACCTAGGAGCTACTACGAGCGCTGGTTAGGTACACATCCATAACATGTATATCACTATACCTTTGGTATTGCCGGCCTTCTTATCCGCTAAGTACTTGGGGCAGTTCCGCTTCCGGTGACCGTTTCCCTTGCAATAAAAGCACTCAGTCTCAGGCTTAGGTCCATTCTTTGTCTTCTTCCCGGCAGCTTGCTTACCGGGTGCGGCAACTCCCTTGCCGTCTTTCTTGAAGTTCTTCTTACCCTTGCCTTTCTTGAACTTAGTGGTTTTATTCACCATCAACACTTGATGTTCCTTTTTGATCTCCACCTCCGCTGATTTTAGCAATGAATATACCTCAGGAATGGTCTTTTCCATCCCCTGCATATTGAAGTTCATCACAAAGCTCTTGTAGCTAGGTGGGAGCGACTGAAGGATTCTGTCAACGACCGCGTCATCCGGGAGATTAACTCCGAGCTGAGACAAGCGGTTGTGTAACCCAGACATTTTGAGTATGTGTTCGCTGACGGAACTATTCTCCTCCATCTTACAACTGTAGAACTTTTCGGAGACTTCATATCTCTCGACCCGGGCATGAGCTTGGAAAACCATTTTCAGCTCTTGGAACATCTCATATGCTCCGTGCTGCTCAAAACGCTTTTGGAGCCCCGGTTCTAAGCTGTAAAGCATGCCGCACTGAACCAGGGAGTAATCATCACTACGCGACTGCCAGGCGTTCAGAACGTCCTGAGTTGCTGGGAAAACAGGTGCATCACCTAGCGGTGCTTCAAGGACATATGCTTTCTTGGCAGCTATGAGGATAATCCTCAGGTTACGGACCCAGTCCGTGTAGTTGCTACCATCGTCTTTCAGCTTGGTTTTCTCTAGGAACGCGTTGAAGTTGAGGGCAACATTAGCATGGGCCATTTGATCTACAAGACATATTGTAAAGATTTTTAGACTAAGTTCATGATAATAAAGTTCATCTAATCAAATTATTAACGAACTCCCACTCAGACAGACATCCCTCTAGTCATCTAAGTGATACATGATCCGAGTCAACTAGGCCGTGTCCGATCATCATGTGAGACGGACTAGTCATCATCGGTGAACATCTTCATGTTGATCGTATCTGCTATACGACTCATGTTCGACCTTTCGGTCTCTTGTGTTCCGAGGCCATGTCTGTACATGCTAGGCTCGTCAAGTCAACCTAAGTGTATTGCGTGTGTAAATCTGGCTTACACCCGTTGTATGCGAACGTTAGAACCTATCACACCCGATCATCACGTGGTGCTTCGGAACAACGAACCTTCGCAACGGTGCACAGTTACGGGGAACACTTTCTTGAAATTTTAGCGAGGGATCATCTTATTTATGCTACCGTCGTTCTAAGCAAATAAGATGTAAAACATGATAAACATCACATGCAATCAAATAGTGACATGATATGGCCAATATCATTTTGCTCCTTTTGATCTCCATCTTCGGGGCGCCATGTTCATCATCGTCACCGGCATGACACCATGATCTCCATCATCGTGTCTTCCTGAAGTTGTCTCGCCAATTATTACTTCTACTACTATGGCTAACGGTTAGCAATAAAGTAAAGTAATTACATGACGTTTCAGTTGACACGCAGGTCATAAATAAATTAAGACAACTCCTAGGCTCCTGCCGGTTGTCATACTCATCGACATGCAAGTCGTGATTCCTATTACAAGAACATGATCAATCTCATACATCACATATATCATTCATCACATCCTTCTAGCCATATCATATCACATGAGACTTTTACGTGGCTGCTATAGGTTTGTAGCAAGAACGATTCTTACCTACGCCAAAACCACAACGTGATATGCCAATTTCTATTTACCCTTCATAAGGACCCTTTTCATCAAATCCGATCCGACTAAAGTGGGAGAGACAGACACCCGCTAGCCACCTTATGCAACTAGTGTATGTCAGTCGGTGGAACCTGTCTCACGTAAGCGTACGTGTAAGGTCGGTCCGGGCCGCTTCATCCCACGATGCCGCCGAATAAAGATAAGACTAGTAACGGCAAGTAAATTGACAAAATCAACGCCCACAACAACTTGTGTTCTACTCGTGCATAGAAACTACGCATAGACCTAGCTCATGATGCCACTGTTGGGGATCGTAGCAGAAATTTAAAATTTTCTACGCATCACCAAGATCAATCTATGGAGTCATCTAGCAACGAAAGAGAGGAGTGCATCTACATACCCTTGTAGATCGCGAGCGGAAGCGTTCAAGAGAACGGGGTTGATGGAGTCGTACTCGTCGTGATCCAAATCACCGATGATCCTAGCGCCGAACGGATGGCACCTCCGCGTTCAACACACGTACGGTTGGGAGAGACGTCTCCTCCTTCTTGATCCAGCAAGGGGGAAGGAGAGGTTGATGGAGATCCAGCAGCATGACGGCGTGGTGGGGCGCCCCCCACCCCCAGGGTTTCCAACCCTAGGCGCAGGGGGAGGCCCATGGGGGGCGCACCAGCCCACCAGGGGCTGGTTCCCTTCCCACTTCAGCCCATGGGGCCCTTCGGGATAGGTGACCCCACCCGGTGGACCCCCGGGACCCTTCCGGTGGTCCCGGTACAATACCGGTGACCCCCGAAACTTTCCCGGTGGCCGAAACTGGACTTCCTATATACAAATCTTTACCTCCGAACCATTCCGGAACTCCTCGTGATGTCCGGGATCTCATCCGGGACTCCGAACAACTTTCGGGTTACCGCATACTAATATCTCTACAACCCTAGCGTTACCGAACCCGAAGTGTGTAGACCCTACGGGTTCGGGAGACACGCAGACATGACCGAGACGACTCTCCGGTCAATAACCAACAGTGGGATCTGGATACCCATGTTGGCTCCCACATGCTCCTCGATGATCTCAACGGATGAACCACGATATCGAGGATTCAATCAATCCCGTATACAATTCCCTTTGTCAATCGGTACGTTACTTGCCCGAGATTCGATCGTTGGTATCCCAATACCTCGTTCAATCTCGTTACCGGCAAGTCACTTTACTCGTTCCGTAATGCATGATCCCATGACTAACTACTTAGTCACATTGAGCTCATTATGATGATGCAATACCGAGTGGGCCCAGAGATACCTCTCCGTCATACGGAGTGACAAATCTCAGTCTCGATCCGAGCCAACCCAACAGACACTTTCGGAGATACCTGTAGTGCACCTTTATAGCCACCCAGTTACGTTGTGACGTTTGGTACACCCAAAGCATTCCTACGGTATCCGGGAGTTGCACGATCTCATGGTCTAAGGAAATGATACTTGACATTAGAAAAGCTTCAGCAAACGAACTACACGATCTAGTGCTATGCTTAGGATTTGGTCTTGTCCATCACATCATTCTCCTAATGATGTGATCCCGTTATCAATGACATCCAATGTCCATGGTTAGGAAACCGTAACCATCTATTGATCAACGAGCTAGTCAACTAGAGGCTCACTAGGGACATGTTATGGTCTATGTGTTCACACATGTATTACGATTTCCGGATAACACAATTATAGCATGAACAAAAGACAATTATCATGAACAAGGAAATATAATAATAACCATTTTATTATTGCCTCTAGGGCATATTTCCAACATATAGGAGTTACATGACCATCTTGAAGTACAAAAGATAGAATAAATCCTATGCTATCCTATACTTTCTAAATAATCACTATACTCAATAGCAGTAGTGTTGACTGGGTTAGGAAGATGGAGGAAGAGGTCTGCTAGAGGGTGGAGAACCTTTGCGAAAAGGGAAACCGGTAGACATCACATCATATAGCGGGAAGCCGATGACTTCAATACGTCAATATTAATAGTAGAACCTTTGAGTTATTTGGGACAGACCGGAATAGCTATTTGATACACCTTCACGACCTGGGTGGAAGAATTTGTTAGAATTTGCTCATTGGTACAACAAAAAACTCGTGGCCGCATGATGTCTATCCCCTGCAACCGCACTACGGTGCAGCGTCCGTCGCGGCACATCAGGCTCGCCGCGCTGCAGTAGGCCCTTGGAGAAGGCCACCGACTGCAAGCAACACCATTCCCGTGCCTCCAGGCCACCTCCCGCTGCTGTCGTAGCGCTTGTCTTCTCTCTGCAAGCTCCTTGGGGGAGAGGACGGTTATGTAGGAGAACGTCATGGGGATTGTTGCAATGGTGTAGAATGCTCGCTGGTTATAGGCGGAGGAGGCATGGGGCGGCACAACTTTAGAGGAGAGAGGACCGATATAGATAGGACTTGGTGGAGCGATTTGTTTCTAGGTTGTAAAAAACGCGGTTAAAAAACGGAGAACAAGAGTTGGGTTTTTTTAGGATAAAAATCGTTGAGGGAGGGCGTTTGATCGATGGGGAGCGAGGTAACCAAAGGAAACAAAATGACCTACAGGCTCCACATTAATAGTAGAAAGATAATTGTATATTACTCCCTTGGTCGCATAGTGTCAAAACGCTTTTATATTTAGTCTAAAAAAATGCTCTTATATTATGGGATCAAGGGAGTAGAGCACAAACAGCACTTCATGGCCTCCGGTAACACGCGTGTTGGGCTTCCGGAGTCGTTGGGCCGACTGGGTCGGTCTTTGGCTTTGCAGTGTCCTTGGGTGACGCCGGCTGGGTTGGTGTTGGTCCTTGCTTCTTTGCGTACGACTGTATGGGGGTTATCCGAGTAGGAGTATTGTTACGTGGGAGAGGAGCTAGCTTCTAGCTGCGTGATCCTTTTTCGTCTGGAAAAAGGACGCGGGCGAGGAAGACATCGACACGGCCGTTGAATGAGAGCACGGCCGGAGAGGGAGTTCAATAAGGACTGAACCCAAATCAAACCGTTTAACCTACCCGTAACCATATCCACATCAGATATAACTTGGGGAAGGCGAAGGGGAACCCCCTGCTATATAAGTTCGGCCACCCACGCCCCAAACAAATCAGAACCAACCTTCCTCAAGTCGTGTCTTCCCCCGAGCAATCGAGTTGTGTTCCCGGCGATCGATCGATCTAGCTGAGCATCATGGTTTCCGCCGATGTGGCCCGCAACATCGTCGGCATCATCGGCAATGTCATCTCCTTCGGCCTCTTCCTCTCCCCTGTGTAAGCCCTCACCCCTGCTTCCATAGTCTCGTCTCCCTCTTGTCTAATCTGTATACATCGAAGGTGGTCGTGGCTTGTGGGTAGTAGCTAGCTAGGGCATGAATCTGATACTTGTTTTCTGCTTGTACGTACGCAGGCCAACGTTCTGGCGGATCTACAAGGCCAAGGACGTGGAGGAGTTCAAGCCGGACCCCTATCTGGCGACGCTCATGAACTGCCTGCTCTGGTTCTTTTACGGGCTCCCCATCGTCCACCCCAACAGCACCCTCGTCCTCACCATCAACGGCATCGGCCTCGTCATCGAGGGCGCCTACATCATCATCTTCATCATCTACGCGGCCAAGAACACAAGGGTACCTACGTGCCACCCTCCTAATGCCCCTCATCCGGCCTACTGTCTCTTTTCGGCGTTAGTTTCTGTACAGAAGATCCTCCTGCATGCCCTAACCCATGCCATGTGCCTGTGCTGTGCGTGCAGTGGAAGATGCTCGGCGTGCTCGCCATCGAGGCAGCGTTCATGGCTGCCGTGGTGGCCGGTGTGCTCGTCGGCGCCCACACCCATGAGAAGCGCTCCATGATCGTAGGCATCCTCTGCGTCATCTTCGGCTCCATCATGTACGCCTCCCCGCTCACCATCATGGTACGTACACCACCCCAACTTATGGATCGTCGACCCGTGATCTTTGATAACCTCTTTAACTTGTTAGTTCAGGTGGCTAATTATTCTGCGTTGTGCACGTATGGTGTGGTAATGATGCGTTGTCTAGAAAAATACCTGCCTATAATTTATTTTTAAAGTTCTAATGGATGCTTTTGACAGACCTTAATTTGTTAAGTAGTATACCTTGTTTGTTGTTGATTCTGCTTGAAAATCTATGCCATCTAAAAGATGCACCCACCTTTCATGTTTTAACGTTGGTGCCAAAACCCTGTTAAAAAAGTCCGAATTGAGTTGTTCACCTCTCACGCACCCAAGTTCTTCTACACTATGCTACATCATATATTTTTAATCAAAAAAGCCTACGGTTTATTTCTACCTCAAGGTAAACTTCCTTTACGGGTGAATTACTAGCTCAGGCTAATTGTTAATTACAGACGCTTTTACCAACTTACGAGTGTACTAAATACTAATATAACTCAAAAATTTAAGATGAAAGTAGTAACATTGTACTGCTTATTTGCAGGGTAAAGTGATCAGGACCAAGAGTGTGGAGTACATGCCATTCTTCCTGTCGCTGGTGAACTTCCTCAATGGCTTGTGCTGGACGGGCTATGCGCTCATCAAGTTTGACATCTACATCACGGTATGTACATACACATACATATTGGAAATAAGAACTCGCAAACCCAGCCAGACATACAATCAAGAACTCCTCAGCGCGGATTGATCTAACTGTTATGTCCCCTTTAAATTCTGTGCAGATCCCCAATGCCCTCGGTACAATCTTCGGCCTCATCCAGCTGATCCTGTACTTTTACTACTACAAGTCGACCCCCAAGAAGGGCAAGAACGTTGAACTTCCCACTGTCCTCACCAAAAACACCGTTACCAGCGGCAACGTCTCCGTCACCGTTGAGAAATAAACTTGGCTTCGTCTTTAGCCCTTAAGATTTTGAGTAGTTAATACCGGATGATACTTCAACAAGTTGATGTTAATTAGTACTACTTTTTGTTAGCTATCAGAGTCTTAGATTGCCTTTAATTTCGTGAACCATTGTCGTCTGTCCGAGACTACTAGTGCAAATTACAAGTGTATATAAATACCAATGCAGCTGAGTTATCCCAGAGATATATATTATGACACCATGTATGCTTGCCTGTTTTCAATCTGCTCTTACGTGATGATACGATTGATTTGTTAATTACAGCGTGTGATGGCTTTGTTAAATTAAATTATTCAATATCCATGATGTGTTTGTATTATGTTTCGGGCAAGGTCCTCTTTTGTTCTGCACAAAAACACACAAAGGGCATCTTATTGGTGATGCAACTTGAACCTGGTGTGAGCGAAAAGGAGCTAATTTTTTTTAAATAATACATTTTTTTATTAAATTACAGAAATAATACGCCGAAAATATTATTTTTAAAAATAATACACCGTCGGCCCGCTGCAGGCCGACTGGGCCTAATCGGCCCACAGCAGGCCGACTGCGGGCCCGGCTGGCACGCGGCGGCCTCTGATTGGTCGGGCCACATCGCGAGGGGGAGGGATTGGGCTGTCGGCGTGGTGCGCCCCTGTCGGCCTACCGCCAGCCGATCGGCCAGCTGCTGGCCGACAGGGTGCTGCCACCTGACGCGCTGGCCGGCCCGTGCCTTATCCTCCTCTTCCTCCCTTCTTCTTCTCCCCTTGCTCGCTTCTTCTTCTGTTCTCTGTGTTCTTCCCTTCTCCTCTCTCTACAGAAAAATGCCACCCATTTATACATCTAAATGAGCAAGATTTTCGCGATTTTGGCACCGTGAATGGATTCAACTCATTTAGGGCAGCCAAAAGAAGTCTCGATCTACTGATGGGGTAGCTCGTGGTGGTCGTGGTGAGCATTTTGGTGGAGGTGGTGATGAAGTTGCGGCAGTGTGGTGGAGGTGAAGCTGTTGTTCGTCGTTCTTCGTTGGAGCCGGAGCACCGGCAGTTTTTCGTTCGTCGTTCGTCGTTCGTCGTTCGTCGTTCGTCGTTCGTCGTTCGTCGTTCTCCGTTCGCACGCACGCTTCAAGGGTATATTTCAGCCCACATTTTATTTTTCGTAGGTGCTCCGGTAGTATTTGTTAATATGTTTCGATGTGAAATAAATTTTGTGTGCGATTATTGTTATTTGCCCCGGTAGTATACGTAAATATATTTAGATGTCAACTAATTAGTTGTGTAAAAATGTGTAGTTGCTCCGGTAATAATCCGTACTATATGTGGATGTCAAGTATTTAGGAGTGTAAGTATTTGTAGTAGTTCCGAAAAAAGGTCCGTAATATAGGCAGTCCAGTCAAATATATTAATCTGTCAATATTTGTAGTTGCTACGGCAAATATTCGTAATATACTTGTAGGTGTGTGAATTGTATTAGTTTTTAGTGGGGATAATAAGTTGTTGCTTAATACTTGACACGTACACAGGTGCGTGATAAGAAGTTGGAAACATGAATAAAAAGTTCGAAAGAAGAGACAAGATTTTTTTTAAAGAGTTCGGGTCGGCATGTGCACAGCATGTCAGTGTGATGGAAATCTAACAAGCAAACAAAAAAGGGAAAAGTACAACTACATGTTAAAAAACGTTTCAGTCCGTATCCGATGCCAAATTGAAGCGGATTACACGCTAACCTTTATTCTGCGTATTTTCTAAAGTCCATTAACTAAAGTACGTCTCAATGCCACACTGTTTTTTTTAAACTGCCACGCTGTAGTTTAACCCATAACAAGCAATAGCACCCCGCTAATGCCTCAACGTGGGCCTACTAACAAAAAAACTTCGGATAAAAACTTGTTTGCAACGAAGAATTTTACATGATCGTAGAAAAAAGACGCATACCTTTTTCTAAATTATTCTTAAAATAGATTAAAATAAAAAATACATCAACATGGGCCTATTTATTCAAATAAACTGAATTATCATATTTGTCGGTTATATTACGGACCGTAACTATAATCTATTATTATATTATTATTAAAACAAGAGTCAAGCAACTCATCATAATCGTCCACATAGATTAAATTATATTGATCGTCAAATTTACTATGGTCCTGGTAATATATAGACATGTCTAATACTTGTATTTCGTTGTTAAAAAAAAATAGGTGAGTCGAGATGTCCGATGTAGTGAAGTTGAGATTTTACTATGGTCCTGGTACTGTCCAAACAAATGAGTTGGGAGCAGATCTGAGTGAATTTACTCACATAGAGGTGGCAATGAGCGCACCACAAACATGGTCTGTTAGTCAGTTGAAAGAATGGATTGCGGCAAGTTTAGGTCTTGATACTGAAACACACACCGTCGGTGTTCATGCATTGTGGACACGGTCAAGTTCAAAAATTTACTTTTATTTGAGGCCAATAGAGGGAGACTCCGATTGGGTGCGGTGGTTACAAGGTTGTGAACGAAGGGGATGCAATCCTGTTGCTTTAGTGCTTCCCGTCGTGAAGGAGGTCACTGCACATGAAGGCGAGGGTGGCTACGAAGGACAGAGCAGTCAGGTAGAAGGAGGAAATGCTTATGGTTACGAACAAGGACAGAGCAGTCAGGTAGAAGGAGGAAATGCTTATGGTTATGAACCAGGGCAGAGTAGTCAGGTAGAAGGAGGAAATGCCGATGGTGATTACAATGGCGAGGTGGACGCTGACGAGGTAGATGGGCACATGCAGAACCAGATGGAAGAAGAAGACAGCGATGTTGAAAGGGGTCATGCCGGTGATTCTGACGAGTCAGATGAAGAAGAAAATGCAGAGGAGGTCCCGTATCCTGCATGGTGGAATCATGACTTATCATCTGCAATGACCGTGAATGATGGACATGATTCAGCCTGGCAATATCACCAGAACAATATTGCGACGGGTGCTATGTATCCGAACAAGCAAGCCCTAAAGGATGCAATAATTAATTGGGCAATGTCCACGCAAAGGGTTTTCACAGCTCAGGTGTCCAGTCAGAAATTCTTGACAATGGTATGCAAGAACGCAGATTGTCCCGCCAGGGTGCACGGCTTTCTCCCTAAGTATGGCACAAGTTGGGTGATAAGTGACTTAGTTAATCACACTTGTCTTATTCCCTGCATCCCTCAAGATCATGCCAACCTTTCATCCACGCTTATTGCTCGATTGTTTTACGATGAGATAGTGCAGGGCAAAGCTATGGAAGTGAAGGCAGTCCAGACAAAAGTCTTCGCCAGGTTCAAGTACATAATTTCTTATGGCAAGGCTTGGAGGGCTAAGCATGCAGCGCTTGAGAGGAGATTTGGTTCTTATTTTGATGCATATGACTCTGTTGTCTACCTCCACCACACCCTGCAGCAGCGGAATCCAGGCACCTATATCGATATCCAAGACATGTTCATGGCAGAGTTCCCAACTGTGAGGGTGTTGCATCGTCTCTTCTTCTCTTTCGGTGTATGCATCGAAGCTTTCAGGCATTGCCGACCGGTGATATGTGTTGACGGTACTTTTCTCACAGGCAAGTACAAGGGTCAGATCCTGACAGCCATAGGTCAAGACGGCCAAAATCAAGTCGTCCCACTGGCATTTGCTTTTGTGGAGAGGGAGAACATTGAAAGTTGGACATGGTTCTTCAGGCAGTTGAAAATATCAGTTGTGAAGGAGAAGCCCAATGTGTGCATCCTTCATGACAGGCATGCAGGTATACTCAGTGCGATAAGGACACTGACAAACCCAGGCCCTGAGGAACAAGTTCCATGGCAGGACTTGCAGAGCCGTTGGTGCATGCGCCATCTGGGGGCTAATTTCTTCTCGCAGTTTAGAAATAAGAACCTGATGAATCTGTTCAAAAAACTCTGCAAGCAAAACCAGTTATGGAAGTACAATTTGATACGCGACAGACTTAATGTGTGCACGCAGAGACACGTGAGGGACAGGAAAGCTGCAAGAGATGCAGCGGTGAGGGCACATGTTGAAGCAGTAGCTGCACAGTTGGCAACAGGAACAGCGGCCGTGGAGGAGGAGCCTGTTGGGCTATGTGACCTGCCAGGCTTTGACCCACCTGGTACTTCGAGCAGTGGATAGAGCATGAGCCTCTGGAGAGGTGGTCTTTGCTACATGACACACATGGAGCAAGGTACGGTGTCATGACAACGAACCTCGCGGAAACATACAACTTTGTCCTTAGAGGAAACCGGGCATTGCCACTTACAACCATCATTGAGGGTATTTTCTATGGCACCGTCAAGTATTTCAGAGACAGACATCAAATAGCAGAGCAACATATCTTGAACAACCCAAATACACGGTACTGTGAAAGAGTCACGAAGTACATGGACAACAAGATGCAAAAAGCTAGGTCACACACTGTAGTCGCCATCAGTAATCAAGAAAGAAGGTTTGAGGTCGGCTTAGGCAACAACAAATTCGGATTTGCAAATGAGTTGAGGACGCATGAGGTGAAAATTGGCAATTAAGCCTGGCCAACGTGTGAGTGCACATGCAATAAACCGAAATTGCTTCACCTACCTTGCTCACATGTACTTGCTGCTTGCGGGCAGCTTGGAATGGACGTAATATCGTTTGTGTCTCCATATTTTCTGAAAGAGTCTGTCCTCAATACCTGGACAGGTGAGCTGATGGGTTTTCGATCAATGGGTAATTTCAACAGCGTCAACCCCGCCGAAAGGCGTTACATTCCAAACCCAGAGCATATGCGTACAAGTAGAGGCAGTCGGCAGTGTCCGCGCATCCGAAATGATATGGATGAATCTGAAGCAGGAGGTTCGACTAGGCAATGCATTCCATGCAATGAATTTGTCCATAGGGACACTAATTGTCCCACTTTCGTCACTGGGCGTGGACGAGGCAACCGGGGAAGAAGAGGAGGTAGAGGCAGTAGAGGAGTAAGGGCGAGAGGAAGAAGCTAAGCTAGCACTAGTTTGTTCTGAATTTGTATTAAGTGTGGTGTGGCACTATGTTCTGAATTTGTATTAAGTGTGGCACTATGTTCTGAATTTTTATTAAGTGTGGCACTATGTTCTGAATTTGTAATAAGTGTGCCACTATGTTCTGAATTTTTATTAAGTGTGGCACTATGTTCTGAATTTTTATTAAGTGTGGCACTATGTTCTGAATTTGTAATAAGTGTGACACTATGTTCTGAATTTTTATTAAGTGTGACACTATGTTCTGAATTTTGTATGTGCAGGAATGTCAAGATTGTGGTTGCTGAATGGGAACATTGATAGGGGTCATCGTGCTGCGATATGGTACGAGCGCAAGCTTGAGCCTTTGGTCACTCGCACTCCTAAGGAAAACTGGAAGATACACTCAGGATAGCTTCAGCGGTACGTGCTTTATTAATTTGCACACTGACATGCATATTAATGGTTGAAATGGGAGACACAAACTGAAAAGTTCTCTGATGAAGGTTGAAATGGGCCGGCCTTTTACCTTTCGCGCGTCTGGTTGAGTCTATCCCGGGTGAGAAATGCCTCGCCATCGATGGGTCTTTGCTGAGCTGCTTAGTGGACCGTTGGAGGCTAGAGACCCACACGTTTCACTTCAGATGGGGAGAGATGGCTCCTACTCTGGAGGATGTGTCACTTTTGCTCGGACTACTGTTGGAAGGTCATGCCGTAGGACCGTTGGACGCACCGGCTGGATGGGAGCGAGCTCTTACAAAACGTTTTCATGGTGTTCTTCCGGATGCTCCGGATCCGGTATGGGAGCATCACGGACCTAAGTATGAGTGGTTGCTAAATTTCCGGGTAATTTCCCCTACCTATTATCTTCAAGTTATCGTGCATAAAGTTTTACAGAAAATAATTGCGGCTTACTAAAACTTTCTGTTCGCTTAATGCAGATTCAGAACTTCCGGGCGCCGTTGACTGCGGAACAGATCACTCGGAGCCTGGAGGCCTACTTACTGTGGCTTTTCGGCAAGGTGATGTTCACGGAGAACCATGTCACCACTATTAGCGCCCTCTACATCCCTATGGCACTCGAGATAGCGAGCGCTCAGACGGCGGATCAGATTAGACAGAGGAGTTGGGGTTCGGCGGTCTTAGCGGCTACATACCGAGGTATGTGCAACGGTTGCCAGCTTACATCGAGAAAGCCAGCCCTTCTTGGATGCCCTCTATTCCTACAGCTGTGGTCGTGGGAGAGGTTCTCTATAGGGCGACCAGATGTACGTGTTCATGAGCCTATAGACGCCATGTTTGATGTTGACGGCATCGACATGCCTACTTTCGGTCTGTGTTGGACTCGTCGCGAGGTATGCACCGTGTTGTAGTTTAATGCAACTTTTTCTGCACAAGAGATAGTTCGATGCTAGCGGCTACTAACTTTTCTTCTCTGCAGAGACGCTTTGCTAGTGATCAGACCAGGAAGGCATACACAGCATTGAACGAGCAGTTCGATGCGTACACCGAGGTCATCTGGCAGCCCTACACAGAAGCAGCCATACAAGCGAGATACCCTGCTGGTATGTCTGTGCTATGCACAAGGGACCGAGATTACTGGATGACAAAATCTAAGATCATATTCGATGTCTTCGTCGAGGAGATGGCACAACAGAGGGTTATGAGGCAATTTGGTCTTCTGCAGTTGGAGCTACCTCCCCCTATAGAGAACTCGGTGCCAGCACATATCCACAGGTATTAACCAGTTTTTCAATGTTGCATTATCTTTCATAGTACTCCATTCGAAGCTTTAGGTAATTGTTGAACACACACCACAATTTTAGGACGACAAGGAAGGGCATGAACATGACAACTGCTGACTGGCTAGTTAGACTAGAGCCGTATGTTATAGAATGGAGATAGCAAACACAAATCTATGGCACGAGAATCACAATTTCGATCTCGATGAATTCAATCTCTATTTGCGGCGCTACATGACCGGAACACGGTTACGCATTGTTGAGTACTCCCACCCAGAGGAGATACCGGATCCTACTCCGTCGGATATGTACCCGAGCTATGATACTTCGGGCTCTAGGCAGTACGCGGTAAGATATATTTTCTTTACGTAATGTTGTCACATACTTTGACGTGCAAGAGACAGACATTATTAATCGTCATGGAAATTTGCAGGCTACCTTGACACGCGAACTCTACGACGACGTGACCACCTTTGGAGGATCACTATCGTCTGGACCACTTCTTCATCATCGTCCAGTGGTACAACCCTTCTTGGAAAGAATTCAGAATAAGATACGGACTGTGTACGAGGCTATCACGTGCACCCGGAGAACCGATGTTGTTCAGCACCAGCAGGAGCAGCCGCGTCACTCCATGCACCGACATCAACCACGTCCACGTCTAGCACATCAGCCGACAACCAGGCCACCCCGTGCTGACCAACCTGGCAGTTCTACGTGGCACCCGCAGCACTATGGTCCCACGTCGAGCTTCGTGTTTTCTCCACAGCCACAGCAACACGGTCCCTCGTCCAGTTTCGTGTTTGAGCCAGAGCAGACGTCACACCCAGCATATTTATTGGTTTCAATATTAATTGACGCGACCTCATTCTTCATGATGAAATGTTCCATCGCGTAGGAGCCTATGGATATCAGGCATCTATGTCGGCATCACATGATATGTGGGGGAGTGATCAACATCCCGAGGCCAACATACAGGCTCAGATGTCGCAGCACACCCAGTGGATGAACATGTTTTCGACACCTCCACCAGGCCCCACACAGGATACACAGCATGACCAGGGAGAGTCTGAGATTCCTCCTCGTCACATTAGGGCACCCGACAGGTTGGGATGGTCCCCGATTCCAGATCCGCCTCCCCGCCAGGCCAGACGTCGTCACTGACGCTTCTATCTATCATTAGAAACATTACCATCTATTTCTGTGTGAGACTTATGTCTATTCTATGTATGAGACAAATGACTATGTACTTATGTACGAGACATATGCCTACTCTATTTTAGTACTCTGTTATCGGAACTACAAGATCATATTTAGATAGAACATAATATTCATACAACGAGACATTACAAACAATTAGATAGAACTACATCTAAATTAAATGGTATGTAACTGAACTCACAACATACAGCATAAAAACTATATGAAGTCATCATCGTCAGCCTCGATCGATGCAGAAACCTTGCCCTTCGATGATGAAGAACCCTTTCCCGCCATATGTTCGCGCCAACTTTTTCCCACCACCCGTTTCCCGCCACCCGTTTCCCTCCTCCCATTTCCCGCCCCATTTCCCGCCACCCGTTTCCCGCCACCCGTTTCCCGCCACCTGTTTCCCTCCTCCTATTTCCCGCCACCCGTTTCCCTCCTCCCATTTCCCGCCAACCCTTTCCCGCCATACCGCAGTCGTTCTTTCCCGCCATTTTCTCCTCTCTACCTATAAAACCCCCTTCAGACGGAGGTGCATAAGCATTGCAGTGTGGTGGTGGTGAAGTTGGGGCAGTGTGGTGGAGGTGAAGCTGTTGTTCGTCGTTCTTCGTTGGAGCACCGGCAGTTTGGTGGCCGCCGTTCGTCGTTCTTCGTTCGCACGCACGCTTCAAGGGTATATTTCAGCCCACATTTTATTTTTCGTAGGTGCTCCGGTAGTATTTGTTAATATATTTAGATGCCAACTAATTAGTTGTGTAAAAATGTATAGTTGCTCCGGTAATAATCCGTCCCATATGTGGATGTCAAGTATTTAGGAGTGTCAGTATATGTAGTAGTCCAGAAAAAAGGTCCGTAATATAGGCAGTTCAGTCAAATATATTAATCTGTCAATATTTGTAGTTGCTACGGCAAATATTCGTAATATACTTGTAGGTGGGTGAATTGTATTAGTTGCTCCGTTAATATTCTGTAATATATAGCTTGGTAATATATAGACATGTCTAATATTTGTTAGTGGGGATATTAAGGGGTAGGTTAGGTACTCAATGCGATTTGTGTGTTGCAGATGGCTAAGGATACTCAGTGGGTGCTTAGCCCTATTGTTCATGTCCAAGGCTTTTCTCCAAGTGTTGTGCAAGTTAGTGAAGTGGACCTCACTTTTGATTGGTTGAAGACTAAATTCATGTTGAAGCAAGGGTTGAAGGAAGACGATTTTGTGTACTACGTCAGCAGGAAGCAGTCAGATGGCCCTGGGGAAAGAAAATTGATTGACATAACTGATGATGGCAAGATTCAAGAAATGCTGAGCGAATGGGAATGGAAAAGGGTTGTTGAGTTGCATTGCTACAGGAAACCGAGTTATATGTGATGAATTTGTCATTCGAGATCCGCCTCCCCGCCAGGCCAGACGTCGTCACTGACGCTCCTATCTATCAGTAGAGACATTACCATCTATTTCTGTGTGAGACTTATGTCTATTCTATGTATGAGACAAATGACTATGTACTTATGTACGAGACATATGCCTACTCTATTTTAGTACTCTGTTATCGAAACTACAAGATCATATTTAGATAGAACATAATATTCATACAAGGAGACATTACAATCAACTAGATAGAAGTACATCTAAATTAAATGGCACGTAACTGAACTCACAACATACAGCATAAAAACTACATGAAGTCATCATCGTCATCCTCGGTCGATGCAGAACTCTTGCCCTTCGATGATGAAGAACTCTTGCCCTTCGACGATGCAGAAACCTTGCCCTTCGATGATGAAGAACTCTTGCCCTTCGACGATGCAGAACCCGGAAGCGGCGGCATGAAGATATCATCTTCGTCCTCGCTCTCCTCAGTCCATAAACATGGATTATTTGCTGCAATCCTTCTGAAAGTTTCACTCTTCGGCACCACTACCTTCTTCCACCTGTCATGCAACCTAAGAAGTTCTTTACGTACCTCCTCATAGGTCCTTTCAGGCCACCCAGACCTACGTAATTGGTGAGCCAACTCATTCATTATGGTGTCACTACCGGTGAGTTCGTCCCATGGAACTATCCTATTATCCATCCTGAAATCGGTAGCTAGCCTTAGAAGAGTCCTGCTCATCCCAGGGTGAAAACTACGATCGAAAGGATAATGGGACATCTCAACTACACTACACTGCAATGCTTATCCACCTCCGTCTGAAGGGGGTTTTATAGGTAGACAGGAGAAAATGGCGGGAAAGAACGACTGCGGTATGGCGGGAAACGGGTGGCGGGAAACGGGTGGCGGCAAAGGGTTGGCGGGAAATGGGTGGCGGGAAACGGGTGGCGGGAAAGGGTTGGCGGGAAATGGATGGCGGGAAACGGGTGGCGGGAAACAGGTGGCGGGAAATGGGTGGCGTGAAATGGGTGCGGGAAAGGGTTGTGCGGAATACGTCAAAGTTTTACAAAAAAAACCAGCGATCATTCGGAAAAAAAATGGTGGCATGCACCAGTCGGCCCACAGCAGGCCAACTGAGCCTAGTCGGCCCACTGCAGGCCGACTGGACCCTGTCGGCCAACTGCAGGCCGACTGGGCTTGATCTGGTGGCCGACAGCCCAATTGGCCAGCAACAAGCTGATGGGCCACCAGTCGGCCTGCTGTGGGCTGACTGGGCTCAGTCGGCCTGCAGCGGGCCGACGGTGTATTATTTTTGAAAATTCTTTTTTCAGCGTAATATTTCTGTAATTTAATAAAAAAATGTATTATTTTAAAAAAATTAGCCGAAAAGGAGACACAGACTTAACCTAATTACTCTTTTCCCGTAATGCTGCCTTGTTACCACATCGACAGGCAACGAGCAGCTCTGCAGCTTGGTCAAGTATGACGCTTTGAGTCCCTGCTAGAGATATTTTTCTGAATCTTGTAACATGTTAATTGTTTCTCAACACATCCAACTTGAAGCAACATCCACTTTAGACTTTGTTTTAATATCCAAGAGCAAGGTTTTTTTTTATCAATTTATTTTCTTTGTATTTGAATGATCTAGAGTCATCTAGCGATCATTACTATATGAATCTAATTAGACTGTTTTATCAATGATCACTTATAATTTGTTAGGTTTTGTTCATGGATCATCATCATGTCTACTAGAATTAGGAAACATGATCCCGGTGCTGCAAAACAAAGACTGTATCTTGAGGCTCGAACTCAAACAAGTGCCCTCGATAGATATTTAGTGAGCCTGCCAACTTGATTCTGAAAATCAAACTGCAGACGTTAATGTTGACGATGGTGGTGATGATAATACAATAGAGGTTATGGAAGATGATGCAGAAATTGATGTCTTGGAGATATGATATAGTACAAAGATATGATTGAAGATTATATTCCAAGAAATACAAGACAGATGGTCCTTTTTGGTAGAACAGGAGGTTCGTCCATTGCTTTGCTATCACATTACCATTTTAGCATAATATCTGATATATGCTTAAATAAGGTACAAATAAAACAGACTGGATTTTTTTAATAAAGTGACAGTATGCTTTACCCACATTAATTCTTCTGTTATGTGAAATTTTCCACATTTTGGTTTTCGCCCGAGGCCCCAAATTTCTGGAGATGGCCCTGCTAAACAGCTGCTGAATCCAGCTGAAGACCGATAGCCTTAAGTGAGTTGGTTTCTGGCCCCACACAGCTCCAAACACTTCATTTGCCACCTGTTCAAAGAGCCTTACTTGCCACTGCAACAGATTTTTGTTTACCTCATTTCTCTACAAAAGAAACCAATAGTGAATCCAATATCCAATTAGTTTGATCACAACAGACACATCATCCAGCGGGTTTTTCGTGTGTGCAGAAACACCATCATTTGGCGTGTCCCAGATAGTCCGCGGAACTGCAGCAACCACAACTAGCACTAATTTTCTGGTCACTCCAGCAAACTTGTTTATCCAGTATTCCAGCAGTTATTAAATATCCATGGAAAGAAGAATAAAAGTGCATTTTGGCACATTCCATATAAAGCGCACAAGAGGGCAGGAGAGGAACAGATGATCAATTGCATGAGGCCAAGGAGGTTGCCAATTGCACAGGGGTTGCTAATCCTGGCGCTAAAGTAGTCGAGCACTGCATCCTATACGAATGGACACTAAGATTCATGTCTCCTACTGTCCTCCAGGTGTGGACTTTGACGCCCATGGACCGAACTAATGGGTCTATGATGGGATTATACAGGGCCACGGATCTACATTAGCATGGTAGATTGGCGATTCTCTACAGAGGTACATGAACTTGGATGGTTTGCTTACCAGAAACAATGATGTTTATGATGGTTGCTGGGTTTACGTCACACACAAAGTAATTAACTCGATGGGGATGATATTGTGCTGGCTCCTGTAGTGACATCCATCTTCGTTAATGCAGATGAATCCTCGCCCTCGCCCGTTGCTCCACCCGCCCCTCCGGTAGCGCTGCACCACATGACGACCCGTGCTTGCGCTGGTGTGCTTTGTCCCGGCAAGTGCTATTCGTCTGAAGAGTATGTGTGTACCGCATCGACTTCATCACCATCGCCGATTCCCTTTTGAGCCCGCACTGCTTTTCGCGACCCTCACTAGCTCACCACAATGCAAACGGAGTTGATGCATTTGAGCACAACCGCACGTCCGCACGTGGCAACTTCATGCCAACGTCATTAATGGGAAATGGGTGTTCCACCACAAGACCCGCCGTGACGGTTTCCTTGAGCGCTACAAAGCATACAAGGTAGTCTGTGGCACTAGTAGAAAAAGGGCATATTCTCCCGGTTGGTAAGGGCCTTTTGTCCCAGTTTTTGAACCGGGACTAAAGGTCTTTACTAATGCCCTAACCCTTTAGTCCCGGTTCTTACACGAACCGGGACAGATGGGCCTCCACGTGGCCGGTGCGGCGAGCCCAGGCAGGAGGGCCTTTGGTCCCGGTTGGTGGCACTAACCGGGACCAATAGGCATCCACGCGTCAGAATTTCAGTGGATGGGGTTTTTGTTT
>NC_057799.1:15610942-15615414 GCF_018294505.1 Triticum aestivum
AACGGCTACATATATACAATAATGATCTCTTACAATATAATCTCCTAATTAAATTGTAAGACCACATGGTCCACATAGTATTCTCTGTTTTCAGCGATCACGTGGTCAAGGAAGAATGCCGCCAATTCCTCTTGAATTTCTCGCATACGATCTGGTGCTAGGAGTTCATCCCGCTTCCGAAATATCTAATTTGAAGAAGGGGGTCAATACATATATATATATATATATATATATATATATATATATATATATATGAATAAATGAAACTCAACACAAATGATGGTAATAAAAAAAATTGTGAATATTATTGCTTACGCACTTCATATTGTTCGTCAGAGTAGCCCCGCTCACAGGTCGTGTAGCGGATGGACTCGCAAACGTAGTATCCACACTAATTATTCCCGGGTTCCTGCCACAACCACTTTACAAGAAATAGAGGTCAATCAAACTGATAAGCAAGCATGCTAAATGGTATTGATGAAACTAGCGCTTGAATCACTAGGAGATGCGCGGAACATGGTACTATAGTACTTACTTTCTGGTGTTTAAATTGCAGCTTCTTCGGCAGTCCCGGAGCTTTTTTGGTGAATTTTCTCCAAACCCTGCCAGGCAAAGAAAACAATTACTTGATATCAGGAAATGAACAAAGTTGCTGATATGGTGGATAATGATCGATTTAACTTACTTCTCGAGCATTTGAGTCATGTCCGCATAGTCCTGGGATCTTTTCGTCTCGAGTCTAAGACGGTTACTACTCCCTGCTCAAGCTTAATTTCTAGGAGAATATAGTGGAAGCTGCGCACGCATGCATAAGTCATCAATTACATTACTATAACCCGGACTAATAAGGGAAACCGAATATGCACAAGACAGTAACACTCACTTGAAGTTGTAAGGAAAGAGTATTATATCTTTGTTTTCATTTATTACCAACGATCGTAGCAAGTTGGCCTCGGTATTTTCGGCATGATATTTAACCTCAGTTGCATCTATGAGATTTGTGTTAATGAACCCAATATCACCGATTTGTCTTTTCTTCAATTCGGCGATCTTCAATCTGCATAATATAGTGAGGATAATTATAAATACATGCAATGAAAGAGCTGACCTATATAGAGAGAGAGACTTAATGACAGAAGTAGTACTACTTACAGACAGTAGCAAGTGACCGTTGATTTATCGAGGGCCTTTTGATTGAAAAACCGGAAGAACTCCTCAAATGGAACATTCAACAGTTCAATTCCAACGAGGTCATGCTCCGGTTTAACTCTCAGCGTCAAAGTATCCCTCCCCCCAGACTCTCTGTAGGTTTTCATGTACAAATCATGTAATCTTCGCATCATCATTCTTAGAGATCTTTCATCTTTGACGAGAGCCTTCCCGTAATGGTATTTGTGTTCGTCCACCTCCAAGATATCATAATGTACATCGTCGGGCAGGTAATCTCCAAGATTGAAATAACCGGGCACCGTCCTCGAATCATTAGCGACGATGTCGCTAGACACCTTGAGCGGGGGGCACGATTGGTTCGCTTGTTCGCCGAGCTGGGCAATTTTTTTCCCAGCTCGTCGTTCTTTTAACCTTTGATCACTGACAGTACTTCCCGACCGCTCCGCTTCGGCAAATGTCTTTGCAATAATGCGCTCATAGTTGCCTTTCGGCGGAGACTTTGGTGGTTTTGTCAGGGCAGCCAGAGTGCGCTTCGCTTTCACCGGATCTACCTTCTCCTCCGGAGGTGGATGTTTATTTGCTTTCACCCCTTCAAAGAAATTTTTCACTTCGGCTCGCACGATCTTCCTGGTTTCCTCCTCGGTCCTCTCGTATGGTAACTTCTCTGGAGTCTTCAGAGAAGGACCGAATCTGTATTGCCTCCCGCCTCTGGCTATACTGCTAGACGCCGGCAGAGCAGATGGAGCGGCTGCGGCTGTCTTCTTTCCTTGCTTACGAGGCGGAGGAGAAGGACTACGACGCGCCGGAGTAGCCGGAGCGGCGGCGGGTCTCTTCCGCCCTTCCTGACGAGGCGGAGAAGGAGGAGGCTGGCTGCTCTGGCGCGCCGGCGCAGGCGGAGAAGGAGGCGGAGTGCCGCCACGCGCCAGAGAAGGAGGCTGAGTGCCCTGATCACTCGCCGGAGGAGGAGGCGGAGGAGGATGCGGAGTGCCGCCACGCGCCGGAGAAGGAGGCTGAGTGCTCTGATCAGTCGCCGGAGGAGGAGGCGGAGTGCCCTTACTCGCCGGAGGCGTCCAGTTCGGAAGGTTGATGAGCTCCTTCCGCCATAGACATGGAGTCTTCAGAGTAGAACCCAGCCGAGTCTCCCCTTCACCGGTAGTGTGGTCAAGCCAGAGGTCCTCAAATCCCTCCGTTATTTCATCCATCATCACCCTAGCATATCCTTCTGGAATCGGCCGGCAGTGGTAGGTTGCGCCGGGTTCAGGAGGTAAAATAGAGCCAACAGCCGCCTTGACTTTGAAGTTCTGCCAAAGGTGGCAATGTTGAGACTCCATGATAGCATCCACGGGGTAGCTACCGTCAAGACATGCTCCGGCTGAAGTAGCTCGGTGGAAGCCATGCTGCTTCTCCGCTGAGATGGCGGGGTAGCTTCGGGGGTAGTTTCGGCATGTCGATTGGCGTCTCGTTCCTCTAGCGCTTGAACCCTTTCGTGCAGCTTCTGAATTTGGGTCTGCTCCACTTTTTTCCTCCTCTCCTGGTTTTTGTAACCGCCTGCGTCCGGAAAACCAGCCTTCCACGGAACGGAGCCTGGCGTGCCTCGTGTCCGTCCAGGGTGCTCAGGATTCCCGAGGGCCATTGTGAGCTCGTCGTTCTCTCTGTCTGGAACGAACGTCCCTTGCTGCGATGCATCGATATAGTGCTGAAGCCTCTTGACTGGTATTCTCAAAAGCTCGTCCATCCAAACGCACCTCCCTGATACAGGGTCCAATTTTCCGCCAGCCCCGAAGAACCAAGTCCGGCAACGGTCTAGCCAGTTCATTGTCTCTGATTCGATCCCTTTATCAAGCAGATCATTCTCAGCCTTGGCCCACTTAGGCCGGGCTTTGAGGTAGCCACCTGACCCCGTGCGATGGTGAAGCTTCTTCTTCGCAACATTCTTCTTGTTTGTCGCTGACATCTTCTTACTCTTTTCCGATGTCTTGTGGGCCACAAATGCGGGCCAGTGATCTCTGATCTTCTCATACCGGCCGATGAATTCTGGTGTCTCTTCTTTGTCGACAAACATTTTCAGCTCATTCTTCCACCTCCTGAATAGGTCTGCCATCTTCTTAAGAGCATGAGACTTGATTAATTGCTCTTTAACTGGCTTCTCCCGATCCTCCTCTGGCGGTAGGGTGAAATTTGCCTTCAGCTCAGTCCAAAGATTATCTTTCCGCATATCATTGACATAAGACACCTCAGGGTCTTCCTTCTTAGGCTTATACCATTGGTGGATGCTGATCGGGATCTTGTCCCTAACAAGAACCCCGCACTGAGCAGCAAATGCTTCCTTTGTCCGGATGGGTTCAATCCGTTGGCCGTCGCGCGCGATTGCTGTGATCTCAAACCTTTCACCCGAGCGCAACTTTCTCTTCGGGCCTTGTCTCTTTTCCGAAGTTCTGCTCGATCCGGAGGGCTAGAAAAAAGAAGAAAGACGAGAGTTAATTAATATGTGTACAAACCAAAACAATGAATGCATCAATTAGCTAGTCAGCACAGGCTTAACTAATATATTTACCTGGCCGGACTCTGTTCGGTCACCGGAGCCGTCACCACAGGCTCCTTCTTGCAGCAGCATTGGGTCACCGGAGCCGTCACCACGGGCTCCTTCTTGCACCAGCATTGGGTCACCGGAGCCATCATAATCATGTCTTTCCTCCTCCACTCTTCAATCACCGTAGCCTGCTTCTTCACCCTGTTCTTCCAGACCATCATTGTCGTTAAGATACGCCAAGATATCACCTCCGGCTAAGATTATGTCCCCCAACACCTCTTCTGCTTCCTCGTCTCGTCCATGCTCCATTGTTTCTGCAAATATTACAACATGGCAATTATTACACAAATATGACAGCAGGTGGATATATTAGTGCAAACGTAGACCTAGCTTATTCCGGGTTTGGGGTGGCCTCGGCAACGCTTCAAGGGTAGGGGCGCGGCGGGAGGGGGTAGGAGACCGACATCGTTTTTTTCTAGTGTTTGGGTGTCCTCGAGAGTTTTGGTCGAGCGAGAGGGCGGGGGGGTGCTCCCGTGGTATAAGTTATCACGGTCGAAGCTATCCAGGAGGGGGTTATATCGACAACGACGACATACATACATGGGAAAATAATGTTATCGGGGAGGGGGTAGGTCGAACCCCCCCCCCCCTCGTGTTGAAGTTATCGGGACACGGGGTATATCGACAACGACATATCCGATAAAAAATAAGAAGACAAAGAAGAAATAAAAAGAGGAGAAGAAGATATTAATAGAGGAGAAGATTGAAGATA
>NC_057799.1:15615509-15616252 GCF_018294505.1 Triticum aestivum
GAATAGAGGAGAAGATCGAAGAAAAAAAGAAGAAGAAAAAAGAGGAGAAGAAGAAAGGAATAGAGGAGAAGAAGAAAAAATAGATCTTCTCCTCTATTCCTTTCTTCTTCTCCTCTTCTTTTTCTTCTTTTTTCCTCTTCTTTTTTATTTCTCCTCATCTTCCTCTCCTCTTCTTCTCCTTTCTTCCTCTTCTTATTTTCGTTTTTCCTCTCCTTCTTTTTCTTCCTCTTCCTTTCCTAGCTACATATATAAAACTTTTCTAAAAATGTAACTTTTGCATATATAAAAATTTTCCATGGATCATCATTTCTCATATATATCCATCTATAGCCACATACATATATAAATGGAAACAAATGCTATGAACAAAAATACATATATACTTGGTAAATATTCTATGAACATCGTTTCTCATATATATCAATGCATACATCCATGGATCATCATTGCTCATATATCCATAGTCATATATAAAAACTTTCTGTATGTGAACAAAAAACTTTCTATGAACAAAAAAACATTTTTGACATATTTAGCACATTCTAAATTTTCCTAACTCTTTTACAACCACAAAAATTAACATTATTAACTCTTTTACAACCACAAAAATCTAACCATCATTTTTGACATTTTTGACATATTTAGCACATTCTAAATTTTCCTAACTTTGATGTATTTTTTACAAACTTTTCTAAAAATCTAACTTTTGCATATATGTATTTTTAAAACATCATTACAATTGA
>NC_057799.1:15616858-15626661 GCF_018294505.1 Triticum aestivum
GCGGCCTTTGATCCCGGTTGGTGGCACCAACCGGGACTAAAGGTGGGGCATTGGTCCCGGTTGGTGCCAACAACCGGGACCAAAGGTGTGCATTGGTCCCGGTTCGTGGCACCAACCGGGACCAATGTCCTGCGCCTGCCAAAGCCGCGGTGCGGTGGGATGTTTAGTCCCACCTCGCTAGCCGAGGAGCGGCAGGACCTGTTTATAAGCCCTGCTCCGCCATCTCCATTGAACTCCTCTGAACTGCAGGCCTTTGAGCCTAATCTTGCACTGCTATGGTTGTGGGCCTGCTGGGCCTTCTGCGGGCCTGAATCCTGGCCCATGGATGGGTTTCTAGTCGTATTCAGGCCGTCGTGGCCCAGTAGGTGGCATTTTTTTATTTTTTCCTAGTTTTTTTGTTTTCTTTTTTGCTTTATTTATTTTATTTTGTTTCGAGTTACAACAAAATACTTATTTATTTTATTTTATTTTGTTTCTAAATACTTATTTATTTTACTTTATGATAATTCTTTTTGCTATTAAAGTTTCTATCAAAAAAAGTTCTTTATGAAAATTCTTTTTGCTTTTAATGATTTTGAACAGAAAATACTTCGATAATTTTAGTTGCATCAATTTTATATGATTTTAGTTTCAATAATACTAGAGGTTTGTTATAATGTTTTGAACAGAAAATACTTTGTTAATTTTAGTTTCATAAATTTTATTAAAGTTTATTTTATTTTGTTTCTACTTATATATTTTAATAAAGTTTATATTATTTTGTTTCTAATTACTTATTTATTTTATTGGTTATTTTTCATGCACCATTTTTCATGCATTTACTAATTATTTTGAGGTATAAGACCCTAAAATTGAAAAGCATTTCAAATGAACTCTCAAAAGATTGAAAGTTGGCATGGTATCATCATTTCATCCACATAGCATGTGCAAGAAAGTTGAGAGGGTTATGCCAAAAACTAGATGCACTTCGTGTACAAAACGGACAATGGTATCATACTCGTCTGTTACAAAGTTGGCATGGTATCATCATAATAGTTGCGGGAGAAAGTCTTCACTTTTTCTTCGCTTGTGTCATTTGCTTATTGCGCCGTAACCATGGATAATCTTCATCGTTTATCAGGATGCTTGGGTCAGCCTTGACTTTGAAGGGAGGAATTTCATGAAACTTTTCATAATCTTCAGACATGTCTGTCTTGCCCTCCACTCCGACAATCTCCCTTTTTCCTGAAAGAACTTTGTGGCGCTTTGGCTCATCGTATGATGTATTCGCTTCCTTTCTTTTCTTTTTCTCGGTCTGGTAGACATGTCCTTCACATAGATAACCTGTGCCACATCATTGGCTAGGACGAACGGTTCGTCAGTGTACCCAAGATTGTTCAGATCCACTGTTGTCATTCCGTACTGTGGGTCTACCTGACCCCGCCTCCTGACAGATTGACCCATTTGCACTTAAACAAAGGGACCTTAAAATCATGTCCGTAGTCAAGTTCCCATATGTCCATTATGTAACCATAATATGTGTCCTTTCCCCTCTCGGTTGCTGCATCAAAGCGGACACCGCTGTTTTGGTTAGTGCTCTTTTGATCTTGGACGATCGTGTAAAATGTATTCCCATTTATCTCGTATCCTTTGTAAGTCAATACAGTCGAAGATGGTCCCCTGGACAACGAGTACAACTCATCACAAACAGTGGTGTCACTTCTGAGACGTGTTTCCAACCAACTGCTGAAAGTCCTGATGTGTTCATATGTAATCCAGTCGTCACACTGCTCCGGGTGTTTGGAGCGCAGACTGTTCTTGTGTTCATCGACATACGGGGTCACCAAGGTAGAGTTCTGTAGAACTGTGTAGTGTGCTTGAGACCAAGAATGCCCGTCCCTGCATATTATTGAGTCCGCTCCTAGCGTGCCTTTTCCAGTCAGTCTCCCCTCATACCGTGATTTAGGGAGACCTATCTTCTTAAGCCCAGGAATGAAGTCAACACAAAACCCAATGACATCCTCTGTTTGATGGCCCATGGAGATGCTTCCTTCTGGCCTAGCGCGGTTACGGACATATTTCTTTAGGACTCCCATGAACCTCTCAAAGGGGAACATATTGTGTAGAAATACGGGCCCCAGAATGACAATCTCGTCGACTAGATGAACTAGGACGTGCGTCATGATATTGAAGAAGGATGGTGGGAACACCAGCTCGAAACTGACAAGACATTGCGCCACATCACTCCTTAGCCTTGGTATGATTTCTGGATCGATCACCTTCAGAGAGATTGCATTGAGGAATGCACATAGCTTCAAATGGCTAATCGGACGTTTTCCGGTAGAAGCCCCCTCAATGCAACCGGAAGCAGTTGCGTCATAATCACGTGGCAGTCATGAGAATTTAGGTTCTGGAACTTTTTCTCTGGCATATTTATTATTCCCTTTATATTCGACGAGAAGCCAGTCGGGACCTTCATACTAAGCAGGCATTCAAAGAAGATTTCTTTCTCTTCTTTCGTAAGAGCGTAGCTGGCAGGACCTTCATACTGCTTCGGAGGCATGCCGTCTTTTTCGTGCAAACATTGCAGGTCCTCCCGTGCCTCAGGTGTATCTTTTGTCTTCCCATACACGCCCAAGAAGCCTAGCAGGTTCACGCAAAGGTTCTTCGTCACGTGAATCATGTCGATTGAAGAGCGGACCTCTAGGTCTTTCCAGTAGGGTAGGTCCCAAAATGTAGATTTCTTCTTCCACATGGGTGCGTGTCCCTCAGCGTCATTCGGAACAGCTAGTCCGCCGGGACCCTTTCCAAAGATTACGTGTAAATCATTGACCATAGCAAGTACGTGTTCACCGGTACGCATGGCGGGCTTCTTCCGGTGATCTGCCTCGCCTTTGAAATGCTTGCCTTTCTTTCGACATTGATGGTTGGTCGGAAGAAATTGACGATGGCCCAGGTACACATTCTTCCTGCATTTGTCCACGTATATACTTTCAGTGTCATCTAAACAGTGCGTGCATGCGTGGTATCCCTTGTTTGTCTGTCCTGAAAGGTTACTGAGAGCGGGCCAATCGTTGATGGTTACAAACAGCAACACGTGGAGGTTAAATTCCTCCTGTTTGTGCTCATCCCACATACGTACACCATTTCCATTCCACAGTTGTGAAAGTTCTTCAACTAATGGCCTTAGGTACACATCAATGTCATTGCCGGGTTGCTTAGGGCCTTGGATGAGAACTGGCATCATAATGAACTTTCGCTTCATGCACATCCAAGGAGGAAGGTTATACATACATAGAGTCACGGGCCACGTGCTGTGATTGCTGCTCTGCTCCCCGAAAGGATTAATGCCATCCGCGCTTAAACCAAACCATACGTTCCTTGGGTCAGCTGCAAACTCAGCCCAGTACTTTCTCTCGATTTTTCTCCACTGCGACCCGTCAGCGGGTGCTCTCAACCTCCCGTCTTTCTTACAGTCCTCACTGTGCCATCGCATCAACTTGGCATGCTCTTTGTTTCTGAATAGACGTTTCAACCGTGGTATTATAGGAGCATACCACATCACCTTCGCAGGAACCCTCTTCCTGGGGGGCTTGCCGTCAACATCACCAGGGTCATCTCGTCTGATCTTATACCGCAATGCACCGCATACCGGGCATGCGTTCAGATCTTTGTACGCACCGCGGTAGAGGATGCAGTCATTAGGGCATGCATGTATCTTCTGCACCTCCAATCCTAGAGGGCATACGACCTTCTTTGTTGCGTATGTACTGTCGGGCAATTCGTTATCCTTTGGAAGCATCTTCTTCAATATTTTCAATAGTTTCTCAAATCCTTTGTCAGGCACAGCATTCTCTGCCTTCCACTGCAGCAATTCCAGTATGGTACCGAGCTTTGTGTTGCCATCTTCGCAATTGGGGTACAACCCTTTTTTGTGATCCTCTAACATGCGATCGAACTTCAGCTTCTCCTTTTGACTTTCGCATTGCGTCCTTGCATCGACAATGACCCAGCGGAGATCATCATCATCGGGCACTGGTTCCTCTTGATCTTCAGCAGCTTCCCCCATTGCAACATCATTGGGCACATCGTCTAGTTCCTCTTGATCTTCAGCAGCTTCCCCCGTTGCAGCATCACCGTATTCAGGGGGCACATAGTTGTCATCTTCCTCTTCTTCTTCGCCGTCTTCCATCATAACCCCTATTTCTCCGTGCCTCGTCCAAACATTATAGTGTGGCATGAAACCCTTGTAAAGCAGGTGGGTGTGAAGGATTTTCCGGTCATAGTAAGACTTCGTATTCCCACATGTAGGGCGTGGACAACACATAAAACCATTCTGCTTGTTTGCCTCAGCCACTTCGAGAAAATCATGCACGCCCTTAATGTACTCGGAGGTGTGTCTGTCACCGTACATCCATTGCCGGTTCATCTGCGTGCATTATATATAATTAAGTGTGTCAAAAACCATTACAGAACATCATGAATAGATAATTAAGTGACCAAATTAATAGAAGTTCAACATCACATTAAAACCAAAGTACATACATAGTTCTCATCTAACAACATATAGCTCTCCAGAGCATCTAATTAATTAAACCATACATTGAAACTATGTAAAACATTTCAATGCGAAAACAAATGCGATGATAATCGCAACCAAGGTAACAATTGATCCAACGGCATAATGATACCAAGCCTCGGTATGAATGGCATATTTTCTAATCTTTCTAATCTTCAAGCGCATTGCATCCATCTTGATCTTGTGATCATCGACGACATCCGCAACATGCAACTCCAATATCATCTTCTCCTCCTCAATTTTTTTTATTTTTTCCTTCAAGTAATTGTTTTCTTCTTCAACTAAATTTAACCTCTCGACAATAGGGTCGGTTGGAATTTCCGGTTCAACCACCTCCTAGATAAATGAAATCTATGACACGTTGGTCGGCATAATTCTCATAAACAATAAATGAACCAAATAGTTATAAAAAGATAATATATACCACATCCGAATCATAAACAGGACGAGGGCCGACGGGGGCGGATACCAAAACCATCGCACTATATAATAAGAAGGAATAATAAAAGTAACAAAATTAGACAAGTATCTATCTGAAGTAAGAAATTTTTTTCTTTCAGAAAGAAGATAAGAACAAGAGGCTCACCATGGTGGTGCTGGCGACGAGATCGGCGCGGGCGATCGACGGCGGTGAAGACGGGGACGGGACGGGACGGACCGCTAAACCTAGACAAATCTCGGGGAAAATGGAGCTCGGAGGTCGAGTTTCGAGAGGAGAAAGATTAATTAGTGTGGCTCAGACATTTCATCGAACACCTCATGTGCATAGGAGGTGAGCTAGAGCACCCCAATGCCCTCCCCTCGACGGCCAGAAAAAATAGAGCACCGTGGAGTGCTCTGCTGTGGCGATGGGGTATATATAGGCAGCTCATTTGTCCCGGTTCGTGGCTAGAACTGGTACTAAATCTGGGCCTTCTGTCCCGGTTCATGCCAAGAACCGGGACCAATGGTTGTGGGCCAGGAGCGAGGCCCATTAGTCCCGGTTCATGCCTCGAACCGGGACCAATGGTTCCATACGAACCGGGACCAATGCCCACGAGGCCCCGGCCGGCCCCCTGGGCTCACGAACCGGGACGAATGCCCCCATGGGTCCCGGTTCGTGACTGAGCCGGGACTAATGGGCTTGCCATGCCCGAACGAAAGCCTTGTTTTCTACTAGTGTGGCTTTTGGCAGCCCACCGGAGTTGACTTCGTCACCTTTGCCCCGGTTGTTAAATCGGGCACGATTCGCAATGTTTTACAGCTTGCGTTGTCTTGCACATGGCCTGTGCATCAGTTGGATGTTTCCTACGCATTTCTTCATGGTCATCTCACCGAGCAGGTGTTTGGCCAGCAGCCTACCGGATTCGTCAGCGCCACTCATCCGGATCACGTGTGTTTGCTTTCTTGATCCATCTAAGGGCTCAAGCAGGCACCACATGCATTGGACTGGTGCATCACTGACTTCCTCCAATGGCTCGGGTTTCGATCAACCTGCTCTGACGCATTTGTTCGTCTACCATCAGGGCGCTGCTACCGCCTACCTCCCTCTTTACGTCGATGACATCATCCTAACGGCGTCCTCCACTGAGCTCCTTCATCAGATCACTGCTCGTCTCCAATATGAGTTCGCCCTCAAGGGTCTAGGGCCTCTTCACTACTTCCTCGGCATCGAGGTGGTACGACGCGCTGACGGGTTCTTTCTTCATTAGTAGTGATATGCTCATAAGCTTCTCGAGCACACGGGCATGCTTAACTGCAAGCCTGCTGCCATGCCTGTCGAAGGACAATATCTCTGCACTTGACGGCGCGCCTGCACCGGGTGCAGCGTTTCATAACTCCATCGTCAGTGCGTTGCAGTACTTGATGCTCACATGCCCGGACCTACAGTATGCCATGCAGTAGGTGTGTCTTCACTTGCATGCTCCGCGTGACTTCCATTGGACCCTGGTGAAGTGGATTCTTCGTTATATGCGCATCACCATATCACAAAATACCAAAAGCAAGGCGTTTATACAGAAGGCTAGTGACAGTAAGATAGCAGTCTTGATAAGTACACAAAATGAGAACCAATGGCGGAGGTCATCATGGCGACTGATACCGCTGGAAGCATATGATTGCCAATTCCAACCACTCAGGTATCGCTTGGCCGAGAATCTCATCGGCGACAATGACGGCAATAGCTATTGCTTGTCCAGAGGAGGGGCAGCAAGGAGTAGATGGATCAAACTTAGTAGAAAGAAAAGGGAAAGAATCGAAGGCGATATGTTTAGCTTGAGGCACCAACCTTTGAATATTTTCAACTGAGAGCACTCTCGCACAAAAGGTATCTCCTCTGGCACCGTCGCTGAGTGCTTGACCCTGGGTGGCCTGAAGTGCACTTATCCTATCCAAAAAAATCATTGGGCCTTATTTTGTGGTAGGCATGCTATTTTTCTTTAAATGGGTCGGGCGTGAGCGAGGTCTCCTTAAGGAAATGTTTTTTTAGGAAACGTACCTATTTTCCTTTACTGTGAATATATTTGAAGGAATAGTGTGACTTTTCCAGAGGGAAAATACAACTGAAACACGCCTGGTACAGACACTAAACATAGGTATCAAGCCTAACAAATGGATCATGGTTCAAAAAGAAGATTCGTCACGTACGGTGGTCGTTGTAGGTGCATATTTTAGCATGGTCGGTGGGATCACAAAATGAAACAAATGTATTTACCATTTGCCATTACACACACGTATTCTGGCATCCTCTTTCAGTGGCACCAACCGCAACAGGCAGAAGGGTCATTTAACAGATAAGGCAAAATAGAATATTAAGTACGGCAACAACTTAACGCCAAGAACACAAAAATATCTATTCCGTTCCCAAGGGCAAAGAGATATTTACCTTCAAGAAAACAAGGGGTATATGCTTAACGAGATGAATCTTGAGCTTAGCAGGAAATACATACATTCAAAACAATATTCTGCGGTCTGTACACGAACTAATTTATCAGAAAAAACATGAAGCATAGCTAAAGGCCTAATGTTATCACATCATTATCAACATAGTACCAATTAGCTTTGTGTTCATAACCATAATTTTCAAATCAAGCCACTCATCTTTAGTACAGGGGCTAAATAAGTTAGTGGGAGCACAATCTGGAAATACACAACACCAAAATGCTAACTTCACATGAGAGAAAAATAAATACCTAAGACGATGATTTGATCATTGATTGTTTCCAAGGAAGAACTCTAAAAGAAACAATAATATATTGAACCTTAGAATATGGTTGATCTTTCTGTTCGGAACCTAGCAGAGCTTCATATCAACTCTGTACTCCGCAGTGTAGCTCCGCTGGCAGTTTACACTGCAGTAAAAGAACATCTAAAGTAAGAGCATAAATAAATACTTCTCCAACAGTATGTGGTTTTCTCAATGAAAACAAAATGAATTTTATAAAACCACATCTATACAAATATGCTCCAGAGGAGGAAAGTGCATGCTTGCCCGGTATATTATACAACAAATACCATACGGAACCAATAAAATACGACACCAAGCCAGCTACTTATCAGGCTACCACAGGATGTAACCAATGGATGCAATAACACACACTTAAGGCAGTAGAGTGAATAATAACATGGGGTTGTGAAGCAGTATTCGTTGCGTAACAGACATACATTTAATACTCTAATGTAGAACTGGAGATATCAATACATAAATCAAGAGGACTATTTTTTAGAGTAACTCAATAAAAGAATTAACATTTTTGCCTGTTTTAAAAGCTCAAGTGAATATGCAGTTTGATTACAACCATACTCAACCATGAATCCGGTCATCTGTTGTGTCTCTCATGTAATTAAGAGAAACTCACTTCTTGTAGGTATCAAGTGAGACGAAGACATCGGTGCTCTAAATAAGTACACCTCTAAAAAGAAATTAAGAGAAAGCTCACCTCAAAGTTTCTGGGTGATTGGACAGCTGAGAATCCTGAAGTAAAATTCCTTGGCCTATAAAATTATAATTTCATCCAAAGCAGAAGAAACCCAAATATTCAAAACCTAGTATGAAACAGCATGCAGACTTGCTAAATTACATGTTGAATTTGTGATTACAGATTCAGCAGACCGGTGAGAATGTGCCACCAATTCCGACAATCAATTCACTTTTACCTAGAACTCTCCATGCTTCGCATCTGCATAAACTATATCATCTGAATCTGTATATCAGTCTACTCCTTTCTTTTGTGTCAGGTGTACCAGCTCTTTGTTCTGAATTCAAGTGACACTAAACATTGATATGTACACATTATAAAAAAGTAAAGGGAATTAGGGCGTAAATAAGCTACCTGTTGCAATAACCAAACCCCTGTTATAACTTTGATGCATACAAAAATGAGGCCTATAAACATCCTGTCGAAGATGTATGATTCATGTGCAAACTCCAAAAAGAACTGGATGGCTACCATAGTTCTTTCACTTCATAAACCCAGGAAAGTCTGAAGCCCTTCTTCTCGGAATATGGACCTCTGTATCTAGACAGAGGAGATACAAATCCACCAATGATTCGATGTTCATCACACAAAGGCCAAGATGAACAGAGCATCTTCGTAGGATGGCTAAGCAAACCCAAAGGGTTAGAATCTGGCCACTGTTCAAAAAATCTTCCAAAGAGCGTCATGATAATATTGCGAGATGGCCACGCAGTGCACCTCATACTGCATCTGGTGGGCCTTCTTCCTCGCTTGGCGCAGCAAGATCTCGTCGGCAGTGGACTTGTGCTCCTCAAGAACTCGATAGTATTTCTATAATCATTCCGAAAACCAGAATGGAAGAAGCCATGAGTCAAAACATTCGATGATAAACTATGAACGGAACTCAAGACTCGTGCTTCTGAAGAGAACTTACCCAAAAATTTGTGATCACGGCCTTAGCATGCGTATCATGGTCCGGGTGGGGGCCGCTTCCTAGTGGTCCCAGCTCGTGGCCAAAACCCGGCGCTCCGGCTGCCCAACTGGATCCGGACGGAACAACCACTAGTAGAAAAAGGCCCATTTTTCCCGCTTCATAAGGCCATTTGTCCCAGTTCGGGATCCGGGACTAAAGGGTCGGTACTAAAGCCCAATACCTTTAGTCCCGGTTCACCTATGAACCGGGACAAACGAGGCTCCAGGTGGCCACTGCGGCTTGCCTAGGCAGGAGGGCCTTTTGTCCCGGTTGGTAGCACCAACTGGGACCAAAAGGCATCCACGCGTCAGTAGTTCAAGGGCTGGGGTTTTTGTTT
>NC_057799.1:15627019-15632085 GCF_018294505.1 Triticum aestivum
TTTTTGAAAGGGGGGGGGGGTTGGGGGTTTTGAGGGTTTTGTAGGGTTAATTTAGGGGTTTCATATATTGTGTTAGCTAGCTAATAGAGAGAAGTGTCCTCTCTTTTCTCCGTGCTTGGTCGACGCTATGTACTATACGTATAGAGAGGACTCGACACGCTAGCTAGCTAGTAAGCAAATGAAGGAAACCATTAAGTACAGAAGATCGTCATGAATATATATAGAGAGAAGTGATCGACCTCTCCTTCCCCGAGAGATTGGTAGAACAACAAGTTTTCGTATATCTATCTGACGCTACTGGCTACATATATACAATATAAGATCTCTTACAATCCCCTAACATCTGAACTCAAGTTCCACATGGTATTCTCCGGCTTTATCGATGACGTGGTCAAGAAAGAATCCCGCCAATTCCTCTTGAATTGCTCGTATGCGATCTTGTGGTAGGAGTTCATCCCGCATCTGAAACATCTAATTTGAAGAAGGGGGTCAATACATATATATGAATGAAACACAACACAAATGATGGTAATAAAATGAAATTATGAATATTATTGCTTACGCACTTCATCTTGTTTTTTAGAGTAGCCCCGCTCACAGGTCGTGTGGCGGATGAACTCTCAAACATAGTATCCACAATAATTATTGCCGGGTTCCTGCCACAACCACTTTACAAGAAATGGAGGTCAACCAAACTGATAAGCAAGCATGCTAAATGGTATTGATGAAACTAGCTAGAATCACTCGGAGATGTGCGGAACTAGCTATTAGTACTTACTTTCGGGTGTGTAAATTGCAGCTCCCCCGGCAGTCTCGGAGCTTCTGCGGTGAACTTTTTCCAAACCCTGCCAGACAAAGAAAACAATTACTTGATATCAGGAAGTGAACAAAGTTGCCGATATGATGCGATAATGATCGATTGAACTTACTTCTCGAGTATTTTAGTCATGGACGCATACTCCTCGGGATCTTTTCGTCTCGAGTCTATGACGGTTACTAGTCCCTGCTCAAGCTTAATCTCTAACAGAATAAAGTGGAAGCTACGCACGCATGCATAACTCATCAATTACATTACTATAACCTCGAGTAATAAGGAAAACTGAATATGCACAAGACAGTAACACTCACTTGAAGTTGTAAGGAAAGAGTATTTTATCTTTGTTTTGATTTTGAAGCAACGATCGTAGCAAGTTGGCCTCGGTTTGTTTGGCATCATATTTAACATTCCATTCATCTATGAGATTTGTGTTAATGAACCCAATATCACCGATTTGTCTTTTCTTGCATTCGGCGATCTTCAATCTGCATAATATAGTGAGGATAATTATATATACATGCAATGAAAGAGCTAAGTTATATATAGAGACTTAATTACAGAAGTAGTACTTAAAGACAGTAGCAAGTGACGACTATTTTATCGAGGGCCTTTTGATTGAAAACTGGAAGAACTCCTCAAATGGAACATACAATGGATCAATTCCAACGAGGTCGTGCTCCTCTTTAACTCTCAGCGTCAAAGTATCCTTCCCAGACTTGCTGAAGGTGTCCATGTACCACTCATGGAATCTGTGCGTCATCGTTGTTAGAGGAGGATGACTAGGTTTGATGAGAGGCTTCCCGTGCCGGTATTTGAATCGTCCACCTCCATTGTATCGAAATGTGCATCGTCGGGCAGGTAATCTCAAGGATTGGTACCGGGCACCATCCCTGGATGATTAGCGATGATGTCTCTAGACACCTTGAGCGGGGGGCACGATTGGTTTGCTTGTTCGTCGAGCTGGGGAATTTTTTTCCCACTTCTTCGTTCTGCTAAACTTCGAGCACTGCAAGTACTTCCCCACCGGGACGCTTCCTTATATGACCTTTCAATAATGCGATCATGGTTGGTTTGCGGCAGAGAAGGTGGTGGTCGCTTCAGGGCATCCAAACTGCGCTGAACTTTCACCTTATCTATCTTCTCCTCCGGAGGTGGATGTTTCTTTGCAAAAAGTCCTTCACATAGGCTCGACAGATCTCTGCGTTTTCCTCCTCGGTCATCTCGTATGGTAACTTCTCTAGAGGCTTGAGAGATGGACCGAATTTGTATTGCCTCCCGCCTCTGGCTGTACTGCTAGACGCCGGAGCGGTTGCGGCTGTCTTCTTTCGTTGCTTACGAGGCGAAGAAGAAGGAGGAGGAGTGCTACGACGCGCCGGAGCAACCGGAGCGGCGGTGGCTGTCTTCCGCTGTTGCTGACGAGGAGAAGGAGGAGGCGGGCTGCTCGGACGCACCGGCGCAAGAGGAGAAGGAGGCGGAGTGCCGCCATGCACCGGAGCAGTCGGAGAAGGTGGCGGACTGCCCTGATCACTCGACGGAGGAGGAGGCGGAGGCGGAGTGCCCTGACTTGCCGGAGGAGGAGGAGGAGGCGGAAGGTGGCGTCCACTCTAAAGGTATACCGGACGCTATGTCCGGGGAGACTGAAGCTCCCTCTTCTCAAGATGAAGATGAACGGGAAGAAGAAGGTGATATCCCTTCTCCCCACGGGAGGAAAAGGACTGCCCCCGAAGACTTGGAGGTGGAGGCAGCCAAGAGAGGGAAGATATCCCTGACAGATGGTTCGGGTTCGGAAGCCGATGTTGTCGCAAAGCACCTCTCTAGGGACAAGCCCCTTGCCGAACCGTAAGTGAACAAGGATGCTCTAGACACATCCCGTTCTTTTCGGGTTGCGGGGGTAACATTTAAACTACATACTTGCAGTTCGACCCACTGTCTACTTCAACAGTCCTCCTCATCGGGGGACTTGCCTCCAGAGATGATGGAAAGCAAGACGCCTCCACCAGCCTCCTCGCCACTTAGGGCGGACGACTTCGAGGTGTCGTCCCGGAGGAACTCCCCTGAACATCAAGCGGCGCGGGGGACAATGAAGACATCACCCGAGGGTGATACTTCGATCGTAAAGGGTCCAGGGGGCGCAGCCCCCACGGGGACTAATCATAAGGGTCCCGAACTATCCGGTTTACAGCCAAAGACGACTCTAGGGTCGAGTAAGCGTACCCATTTGAAGGGAGTCCGTACTCCCACAGCAGCCTCCAGGAATCCGGAGGTGCCGGATACTCTGATGGGCACGTTGCAAAGTGCGTCCATCGCAGGGGAACATCGTACCTTAATGGGTACGGTAGTTGAGAGGATTCTGTCCGCGAGAAGCGGATTGAATGAAGCTTTCACGGGCCTGTTGAGAGGCTTCAAGGTATGCAATGTAATATCTTAACTACTTTTTACATGCAAAATGCGCCTGTGTATAGATAGTAGCCCCTGAGACTCTGGTCGGCTTCCACAGGGAGGCGATGAGAGGATCAAAAAGATAATCTCAGGAAGTAACATAATTAATTTGAAAACAGGCTGTTATGTCCATGGCGGCCGCCCAAGCTGCGAAAGTTGCAAATCTAAAGCATAAACTTGAGTTAGCTGATGAGGACATTACTCTTATTAACAGGCGGCTTGACGAGGCACAAGGTATGTTTTGGGACGGCCCGCTTATGCATATATATTAGTATGAGCACGAAGCTGGAAATTATACACTGTGACATGCATAATTGTAGATGGTGCCGCCGCGGTTGAGACCCTTCAAGCTGAGCTTGCCCAGGCCAAGGAACATCCCAGAGTGAGCAATGCAGCTGCCAAGAAGGCTGCTGCTGATTTGAAGGCCAAACAGGCCATTCGGCGCCAGTGCGAGGAGAGAATATCTACCATAGAGCGAGAGCTAAAGGATGCCACTGGAAAATGCAAATCACTCGAGGAGGATAACAAAGCCAAGGCAGCCGAACTCGACAAGGCCTTACAAGAGGCGAGAGAAGCACAGTCCGAGTCTAGAGCGGCTCGGGAGGAGATCCGTCAAGCTGGGGAGATAGCGGTTGGTAAGCCCTTTCTTTTATAGACTAAGTTCGGCGACCCGAAGTATGCTCTGCTTAATCAAATGTGGAGTTCTCCAGACGCGTTCTTGGACCTGCCGAAGAGTGTCTCCGATGCGGTGCAGTTCTTCCAAGCACGGGAAGGACGTGCAGCGGAGAGGCTTTCCTGGTCACAATTCAACGTGCCACGGCGTCCGGTGTTGCTGAACGAACAGATGGCCCAGTGGGCCGAGCTCCAAAAGATGTCCGGAGCTGCCATGAAGGACGTCGTGGTCCGGCTATGGCCGGCTGAACCCATTCCGAACAGCTATTCCGGTTTGGTTTCAGTGACTTGCGGATGCAGTGTTGTGTATCGATGCTGTCAAGCGGTCGGCGTGCATAGAAGGTGCCCAGATGGCCTTCACCCACATCAAGATGTACTGGGCAAAGATGAAGGCCACCGATGTTGCAGTTAAGGGCCCTCCCGGAGGCAAGGACCATCGCACACCGGGGCATTAATTATTTGGAGGACGTCCTAGAGGGCGCCCGCTTGATAGAGGGT
The DNA here is from genome assembly GCF_018294505.1 of Triticum aestivum. NCBI lineage: Eukaryota > Viridiplantae > Streptophyta > Magnoliopsida > Poales > Poaceae > Triticum > Triticum aestivum. Next base: position 15,631,446 of record NC_057799.1, read on the forward strand.
GCGTGCTCGAAGGATATTATGTTCGAATAAATTTACCGGAATTCCGAGAACAATATTACGATACATTAAGGTTGTGTTATATTTATACATTTTCCTGAAAGTTATTTCCTCCTGTGCGGCCGTTTTTTATAATATGAAAGTTTGCCAGTCGTCGGCTTCGGCCCCCTCGCATATAATATGGGGGGTGTTCAGAATAGCACCTGATCACTCTTGACCCAACGTCTTGGTCCGGAACGGAGGTGTCGGCGCGTCGAACTAGGCAATCAGATTATAGGGCTTTAACACTTTCACTTAGCCATAGGAGTCTGACGGTGGGTCTACCACTACTAAGAAAAGGGCTATAGATGGAATGGCCACTAATGGCGCACTGTACATGTGGTGCGCCATTACTAAATACTAATGGCGCATCATGTGTCGGTGCGCCATTCGTGTGAAAATACTAATGGCGCACCACATCCACGGTGCGCCATTAGTAAAATTTTTTTTTTCAAAACTACTAATGGCGCACCGTGGGATGGTGCGCCATTAGTAGTTCAACTAGTAATGGCGCACCACCCCACGGTGCGCCATTAGTAATTATGTTTCAAATTTTTTTTATTTTTATTTTTTAAACTACTAATGGCGCACCCGTGAGTGGTGC
>NC_057799.1:15632576-15633286 GCF_018294505.1 Triticum aestivum
AAGAAAATGATGGAAATGTCAAAAAAATAAAATAAAATAAGTTTCCCATATGATATGTTGTCTAGTTGTTGGGAAAATTAACAAATATGAATTTCGACTTTATTTGCAAAATCTCTCTGGAATTTCTTAAAATGGGCATAACTTTTGCATACGAACTCGGATGAAAAAGTTTTTTATATGAAAAATCATCTACTCGAAAAGTTACATCCGAATTTAACTAGGGGAACCCCGTTAAACATTTTCAAAATTCTCAAAAACCTAACAGAAAAAAAAGATACGAGTCTTTTAAGATCTGGAGAGGCAAAAAAATTCAAAAAAAATCAAACTTACTAATGGCGCACCTGCCCATGGTGCGCCATTACTATCTTCCCGCCTTCAAAATTCAAAAAAAATAAAAAAAATAAAAAAAAGTTACTAATGGCGCACCTGCCCATGGTGCGCCATTAGAATCTTCCCGCCTTCAAAATTCAAAATAAATCAAAAAAATAAAAAAAAGTTACTAATGGCGCACCTGCCCATGGTGCGCCATTAGTATCTTCCCGCCTTCAAAATTTGAAATAAATAAAAAAAATAAAAAAATAGTAATGGCGCACCTGCCCACGGTGCGCCATTACTATGCCGTATATATGGCTGGGCGTGTCCTCTCCTCCTTACCTCTTCATTCTTCTCCTCCACTCCACCTCTCCTCCACTTCATCTCCTTCTCCCTCC
>NC_057799.1:15633866-15657630 GCF_018294505.1 Triticum aestivum
TCTCCGGTGAGCTCCTCCTCCCTCCTCTCCGGTGAGCTCCTCCTCCCTCCTCTCCGGTGAGCTCCTCCTCCCTCCTCTCCGGTGAGCTCCTACTCCCTCCTCTCCGGTGAGCTCCTCCTCCCTCCTCTTCGGTGAGCTCCTCCTCCCTCCTCTTCGGTGAGCTCCCCTCATGGTTTCTCCTTCCTCCTCTCCGATGCTCCGGTGAACTCCTCTCCGGCGACCTCCTCCTCCTCTCCGGCGATGTAGGCGAGCACCTCTCCGGCGACCTCCTCCTCCTCCTCTCCGGCGAACTCCTCTCCGGCAAAAGAACACGGCAAAAGAACGTACAAGATCCAAAAACAGGAACAAAATTTGAAATAATATCGTGCAAAAAAATGAGCCAAAAAAAGAGCAAAAAATGGGCAAAAAAATCGCGATCCAGATCCAAATTCAAAAATAGCAAAGGATACTAATGGCGCATCACTAAACAGTGCGCCATTAGTATGCCGAAGTTACTAATGGCGCATCCTGTTGTTGTGCGCCATTAGTATGCCAAAGCACCTGGGTATAGATGGCCCCCTGGGAGGCATACTAATGGCGCACTGTTGTATATACTAATGGCGCATCTGGGGTGCGCCATTAGTATACCAGATACTAATGGCGTGGCACTAATGGCGCACCACTAATGCGCCATTAATGGCCAAATTAGGTGCGCCATTAGTATGCCTTTTCCTAGTAGTACGATGTAGCCCCTGGTATGTATGCGGTCATCCGAATACGGTTGCGTTACATAGAGGACCAAAAGACGGTCCTTCGTGTAATACAGAAGAAATCACAAGAGATTCTAATAAGTCGCTGAGTGGTTGACCAGCTCTCGCCGCATCATGACAGTCAGTTTTTGGCTTTCTCTACTGAGGTGTTTAACCAGGTGAATCGGAAACACAATTGCAGTAGTCCTCCCTTTACTACCCTAGCCGATAAGACAGAACGTAAGGTAGTAAGCACAGGAGCCGGGCAACCCAACTATTGACCAAAGACATGATTCGGAGCTGATGCATATAATGCCAAACTCATGACGCCGAAGTATGCTATAGAGCTGTTCGGACTTTTTGGCAACCCATATGTTGCCGTATCGAGCCCCTGGCAATTTTTGCCGAGATGTGTGCGTGAAGCAACCGAAGAAGCAAAATATAGCTCTATGAGGAAAAGCAACTACTGAAGACGGATTATGTTCACTGGAATCTGATTGATGCGTCGAACGTAATCTTACAGATTATAACACTATTACCCAGGCTATTTTACATGCCAGGGGTCGAAGGCTGAGGAAAACGGTGCTATACAGGTTTTAAATAGAGTGTTTGGTCTATAAAAAATCTTTTGGACCTCCTGTCGCACGTCTGCGCTGCCTTTGCCTCGGCGAAGAGGATTCCTTAAAAGGAGTAATCTTTGGTTATTTGTACGAAACCGGGCTCAGAAAGAGTCCTTGTAGGTCCGTGGGACGAACAGGTTTTGATTCACCCGTGGCAAAAGATAAGATATAGTTAGAAAAGAGAAGAAGGTTGTAGGGGGGCGAACCGTATTGTAGGCCTGCCCGTATTGTGCCTCCGTTGATGACCTAGGTATTTTAAGTGCATAGTTATGTATGCGCTATACGAACTTCGCTTGTATAAGAGGCGAACGACGGAGGCAGAACTGCTAATTCAGCTCTAAAATTGACCGAACCTGTGTAGTAGAGGCCGGCGGCTTAACGGCCGATGAGATATGCGGCTTGATGGGGCCGCCTTGCACCTTGGCTGCGATGGCCCTGGTATGCTCCTCGGTACGGAGGGAGCGTTCCGTGTTTCCGTTGATCGTGATGACGCCACGTGGATCGGGCATCTTAACCTTTAGATAGGCGTAGTGTGGGACCGCATTGAAACGAGCAAAAGCGGTCTGCCCAAGCAGTGCATGGTAGCGACTGCGGAACGGGACAATATCGAAGATCAAGTCTTCGCTTCGAAACTTGTCCGGCGAACCGAAGATGACCTCCAATGTGATTCAGCCCGTGCAGTGAGCTTCTACGCCGGGTGTTACTCCCTTAAAGGTAGTATGTGGGCTTGATCCTTGAGGAATCAATGCCCATCTTGCGGACAGTGTCTTGGTAGAGTAAATTAAGGCTACTGCCGCCATCCATAAGGACTCGCATGAGATGGAATCCATCGATAATTGGATCGAGAACCAGAGCTGCCAAACTTCCGTTACGGATATTGGTTGGGTGGTCCTTGCAATCAAAAGTGATCGAGCAGGCCGCCCATGGGTTAAATTTTGGGGCGACCGGCTTTATGGCGTATACGTCTCGTAGTGCGCGCTTGCACTCCCTTGTAGGGATATGCGTCACATATATCATGTTTACTGTTTTTACTTTGGGAGGAAATTGCCTCTTACCCCCGGTGTTCGGTTGGCGAGTCTCTTCGTCTTCGCTGTCACTGGGCGGCCCCTTCCCTTTGTGTTCGGCATTGAGCTTGCCGGCTTGTTTGAAAACCCAACAATTTTTGTTGGTATGGTTGGCGGGTTTGTCAGGGCTGCCATGAATCTGACAGGGCCGATCCAGTATCTTGTCTAAACTGGATGTACCATCTCTGTTTGCCTTCAATGGCTTCTTCTGTTGACCGAGTTTGGAGCCACTAAATCCGGCGTTGACCGCCGTGTCTTGGGTTCCTGCATTATTGTTTCGACGCTTGTTTTTGTTGCGTCGTGGCTTGCCATTGCCGTCCCCTGGCTTCAGAGGTGCCAGGATCGCTGGTGCTATTGCTTCTACGAGCGAGCCAGCTATGTTCTCCCGCGCAAAAGCTGGTCATCAGTGCGGTAAGGGCTGCCATGGACTTGGTTTTTTCTTGGCCGAGGTGACGGGCGAGCCACTCATCTCGGATGCTATGTTTAAAGGCCGCGAGGGCTTCGGCGTCCGGACAGTCGACAATTTGGTTTTTTTAATAAAGAATCTGGTCCAGAGTTTCCTAGCTGAGTCACCGGGCTGCTGGATGATGTGACTGAGGTCATCGGCGTCCGGAGGCCGGACATATGTACCTTGGAAGTTGTCGCGAAAGGCGTCTTCCAGGTCTCCCCAGTTGCGAATGGAGTTCTCTGGGAGGCTGTTTAGCCAATGTCGGGCTGGTCCCTTTAATTTTAGCGGGAGGTATTTGATGGCATGGAGATCATCACCCGGGCCATGTGGATATGGAGAAGAAAATCCTCAATCCATACTGCGGGGTCGGTTGTTTCATCATATGATTCGATATTCATAGGTTTAAACCCTTCTGGGAATTCGTGCTCCATTACCTCCTTTGTGAAGCATAGGGGGTGTGCGGTGCCTCTATAACGGGCAACGTCGCGACGGAGTTCGGCGGACGTCCCTATGCGGTTTTCACCCCGAGTGAGGTTGTGTTGGTCACGCCGGGCCTGATAGCCATCCTCTCGTGTTGGGGCACGTCCCCTTGACCCGTAGATTGATCTGGCTAGGCCTGCCCTAGTGTCCAGGTCATGTCGTAGGTCGTAGGTGTAATCCTGGGCCACTGTCTCCCTGTCTTTACGGCGGGGTAATGTGGGCTGGTGTTCGGCTTGGGTAGCCGCTCTGTCTCGGCCACGCGGCGGCCGGTCTGGTTTATCAGATGTGTTACGCGCTGATGTTATGGGCTCCCGCGCCTCAATGTTGAATTGGGGTAACAACGTGCGCTTCGGGTAGCTTTTGGTTGGTCGTGCAAGGCCGTATTCCTCGGCTGCCAGGACATTAGTCCATCTGTCGTTGAGCGTATCCTGTTCGGCTTGAAGCCGTTGCTGCTTCCTCTTCAGGCTCCTCGCGGTTCCGATGAGCTGTTGCTTAAAGCGTTCCTGCTCGAGGGGTTCTTCTAGCACGATGAAGTCTTCGTCGCCGAGGCTTATTTCGTCTTCGGAGGGCGGCACATAATTGATGTCCTCTGAGTCCTGGTTCCCGACTGGCTCGTCAGGGTCACCCTGCCCCTCCTCCATATCATCCTGTTCGGATGTTAGTTCGACGGGGCGTCTGGGTCTTCGGCATTCTCCGGAATGTTATCGTCTCCAATGCCGGTATTGATTTCTTTGTCGCGGCGTGATTTTGAACGGCGCCGCTGATGCCGCCGCTTTGGTGGTTTATCAGTGTTATTGTCCTTGATTGGATCCCTACTGCCTTCACCGCCATCCTCTTTTTGGCGTATCCACCATGTATCTGTCCTATGTGGAGGTGGCCGCCCAGCGTCCGGTATGCGGCGGGTTTTGGCTTTGTTCGTCTCCGGCATCGATGTCTGCACCATAGATGTCTTCGGAGTTACGGTCAAGCATGTCGGTTAGGTCCTCGACAGTGGCTATGAAGTGGGTGGTGGTGGGGCATAAAATTCTCCGCTCTCAGCCCCTAGACCGGGCTGGACGTAGTTCGGACGTTGCCCCTCTGTAATGACGAGGGATCGCATTAAGTCCAGAGCCTCGCTTAAAGGCGAGGTTTGGCCAGGGAGAAGAGAGTCTACGGAGTGCGGCGGGAAGAAAACTCCTTGGCTGAGCTCACACGATGCTGACTCCAAGGGTTCGGAGTCGGTGTTCAGAGAAGAGTTCGGCTTCATGATGATTGCCGGTGACACTGCTTCCTCCGGCTCTCCCGTACTAGGCTCAATAGCCGTCGAGAGTCCAGCGGGCTCGAGAATCCTGTCTTCGGACTTGGCGAGGCACTCCGGATTTAGGGCTAGAGCGGAGGCTGGGGTCGCGAACCCTTGGAAGATCAAGTCTCCTGGGGCGTAGTTGTCGATCTGCTCTAGATGGCCAAGCGAGTTGGCCCGCAGTGCGAAGCCGCTGAACACAAAGATCTGGCCGGGAAGAAAGACCTCCCTCCATGCAGGTTTGTTGTAGATGACTGATGAAGCCATCGAACCTTCTGACGACGCACATCGGAGCTCTCAATGAAAGCACCAATGTCGGTGTCAAAACCGGCGGATCTCGGGTAGGGGGTCCCGAATTGTGCGTCCGAGGATCGAAGGTAACAGGAGACAGGGACACGATGTTTTACCCAGGTTCAGGCCCTCTTGATGGAGGTAATACCCTACTTCCTGCTTGATTATCTTTGATGAATAAGGGGTTTACAAGAGTTGATCTACCTCGAGATCGTAATGGCTAAACCCTAGATGTCTAGCCTGTATGATTATGACTGCCTCTACAGACTAAACCCTCCGGTTTATATAGACACCGGAGGGGCCTAGGATTGTACGGAGTCGGTTTACAGAGAAAGGAACCTTCATCTGAACGCCAAGCTTGCCATCCACGCAAAGGAGAGTCACATCTAGACACGGGAGGAAGTCTTCTGCCTTGTATCTTCATGGCCCATTAGTCCAGCCCATGTCACATAGCCCGGACGCCCGAGGACCACTTAATCCAGGACTCCCTCAGAGAGTTGTACAAAAAAACATATTCACCCACTTTGAACTCCCGCGTTTCTTTATATAGTTTGGCATTTTCAAAAGCTTGGGTTCTGCATTCATCTAGCGAGCTAATATCAAATAACCTCTTTTCTCTGACAAGTTTGAAATCATAGTTGAGTTCTTTAATTGCCCAATATGATTTATGTTCTAACTCAAGAGGCAAATGACAAGCTTCTCCATAAACTATTTTATAAGGAGACATATCAATAGGATTTTTATATGCTATTCTGTAGGCCCAAAGTGCATCATCCAATTTCTTAGACCAATTATTTTGAGACCTATTAACAGTTTTTTGTAATGTTAATTTTATTTCTCTATTGCTAACTTCAACTTGACCTCTAGACTAAGGATGATATGGTGATACAATTCTATGGTTGACATCATATTTAGCAAGCATTTTACGAAATGCACCATGAATAAAGTGTGAACCACCATCAGTCATTAAATATCTAGGGACTCCAAACCTTGGGAAAATAACTTCTTTAAGCACTTTGATGGAAGTGTTGTGATGAGCACTACTAGTAGGGATAGCTTCTACCCACTTAGTAACATAATCAACAGCAACCAAAATATGAGTATACCCATTAGAGGAAGGAAAAGGTCCCATATAATAAAAACCCCAAACATTAAATGGTTCAACAACAAGTGAATAATTCATAGGCAGTTCTATCTCTCGCGTGATGCCCTCTATAAGCTTCAGAGTGACATTTCTGAAGGATTTGTTCCTGTTCCTGCTTAGGTACACAACGTCTAATAACACCATCTACACCTTCTTTATAAAGATGTGGATCATCCCAAAAGTAATGTCTTAAATCATAGCAGAATTTTTTCTTTTGTTGGTATGTGAAACTAGGTGGTATATATTTAGCAACAATGTAATTAGCATAGTCAACATACCAAGGAGTATTATGAGAAACATTTATTACAGCTAATTGTTCGTCGGGAAAACTATCATCTATAGGTAGTTGGTCATCAAGATAATTTTCTAACCTAGGCAAGTTATCAGCCACTGGGTTCTCAGCTCCTTTCCTATCAGTAATATGCAAATCAAAAATCTTGTAGCAAAAGAACCCACCTAATGAGTCTAGGTTTAGCATATTTCTTTTCCATAAGATATTTTATAGCAGCATGATCAGTGTGAACAGTTACTTTAGAATCAACAATATAAGATCATAATTTGTCACAAGCAAACACAACTGCTAAAAATTCTTTTTCAGTAGTAGCATAATTTCTTTGGGCACTGTCTAGAGTTTTGCTAGCATAATGAATAACATTCAATTTCTTATCAACTCTTTATCCTAGAACAACACCAACATCATAATCACTAGCATCACACATGATTTCAAAAGGCAAGTTCCAATCAGGGTGTTGAACAATAGGTGCGGAAGTTAAGGCTTTGTTAAGTGTTTCAGAGGCTTCTACACAATCATCATCCAAAACAAATGGAACATACTTTTGTAAAAGATTAGCAAGAGGCCTAGAAATTTTAGAGAAGTCTTTAATAAACGTCCAATAGAAACCAGCATGACCAAGGAAACTACGAATATTTTAATATCTCTAGGACATGGCATTTTCTCAATTGCATCAACTTTAGCTTTGTCCACCTCAATACCTCGGTCAGAAATTTTATGCCCCAAGACAATGCGTTCATTAACCATAAAGTGGCACTTCTCCCAGTTCAAGACAAGATTAGTTTGCTCGCATCTCTGCAAAACTCGATCAAGGTTGCTTAAGCAATCATCACAACAAGTTCCATAAACAGAAAAATCATCCATGAAAACTGATGCGGTGCATCCCACGATCATCCCCATGTACACTTCGACTACTCCCCAAGCCCCAAAAGGACATACGATAAGACCTCGACCATACGCCATGGGACACAAGGTGAACTCACTCCTCTTCGAACCGTATCTTCCCACATACGAGACATGGTTACTACCTCATGCATGGACCTTGTGTATACTCAGGCTCATACGGGATGACCATGGAGATTCAAAGGACCAAGGCCAAGCATGGAAGAGAAGACGGAAGAAACGAGAAGAAGATGGAGCAGCTGCTGGCGTCAGCCCGGACGTCCGGTCCGGATGATCCGGATGCCCTCCTAGATCATCCGGGTAATCCCGCAGCCACGACACCCGAAGCCTGCTCGACGAAGCCGGATCATCCGGACGGTCGCCCGGATCATCCGGACCCCCGACGTCCGGATTATCCGGGCCACCATCCGGATCATCCCGACCCCGCCTGCGTGCGTGACTTGGGCCGCAACCCGTGTACCCCTTCGCCCCTCACTTACCCCTTCGTGGCTTAGCACTATATATAGACCCCCTCCTCCTCCATTTGAGGGTTGGCAAAGTAGTAGCTCATTAGAGATAGAGCTTTGCTCATACATATCGGATCTACTCCACGAGAGAGACCGCGGCCCCTCTACGGAGAAGATTCCCCTTGGATTCAAGACCTCACGGAGAAGACCCCCATCAAGACCTCCTTACGGAGAAGAAACCGGTTACCATTCGTATCGTCTGTTGTTGACTTTGGATCTTGTATCTTACCATTGTGTTCATCGATCTAGCGCATGTGTGATCTATTCTTGTTGGTTGAGTGATTTCTCTCGTGTTCCCCTCGTGTTTCCCTCGTGTTTCCCCTCGTGTTCATCGCGTTCTTCGTAGGGATCCGCTCCTTTCGTGAAAGATCGGCCATCTAGGGTTCCACCCTCCATCATCTTGGTATCATGAGCCACATTGATCACGATTTCGGAGCCTCCCCCACCATTTTCTAGCCTTCTTTTGCTTGATTTCGTCCTAAATTCAAAAATCCCAACCAAAAATAGCCCCAAATTTTTTTGTGATTTGTTGGTTTTGATGATGTTTTGTTGATTTTGATCCATGGATGTGCTTGGTTTCGAGTGGATCTAGCATCTCCCCAAGTTTCCCCACCTTCCATCCATGAAATCTCCTCAATTTTGCCCCGAAAATCACCCCATTTCCGCCCAAAAATTCGTCCCCGAGAGGAAATCCCGAGCAGTTTGACTTGCCTGGATCATCCGGACCTTCTCCCGGATCATCCGGACACCTCCCGGATCAGCTGGACCCTCTCCCGGACGTCCGGATAACCCACGCACCCGAAAAATAGAACCGGCCTTGACGAACCTGGATCAACTGGCCAAAAACCCGGATCATCCGGACCAAGCCCGGATCATCCGGACCTCCTCCCAGATGTCCGGCTAACCCTGACACTGACTCGGCTGAAATTTTGTTTCGGCCATAACTAATTCATCCAGAGTCCGTTTTTGACGTTCTTTAGCTCGTTTTGAAGCTATTGACATCCCCCTTCCCACAAAAATACCACCAACATCATTTGACTCCATCAATTTTTCTGAATTTTGGCATCTTTGCCTAGGGCCACCACCATATCATCCGCATTACCACCACCGACTTCCGCAACTTAACCCATTTTGTTCCCCATTGCATATGTGGTTGCTTGAGTACTGATTCGAGTCTCCTAAGGTGTTTTGGCTACTTAGGGACGGTTGCTTCTTCATCAACCACCACCACCACTTCCGCATAGGCTTGCCCACCATACACTTCCGCCACCCCAACTTAGCCCAATTTTGTTTGAGTTGTGAGTAGTGTCTCCTAAGGTGTTTCGGCTACTTACGGACGGTGAACTTCAACTCCGACTCACATAACCCAATAACCCTCCACCCTGCATTGCCTACTCACAAAACCACCACCGCATTCCGCTACCACCATTTGACTTTTGTCCTTGAGATTTTGAGTTGTGGTTTTTCCGTTTCCTAAGGTGTTTCGGCTAATTAGGAACGGGTCGACATCGACAACACCGCCTCTCATCATTGACACGGACGGTAACCTCGACGACATCATTGTATATTCCCCTTGCAATTGCATTGATAACCCCTAGCCCATTTTGCGTCACTTGCCTATCGAGACTAGCCATTTGAGTATTGCCCGGCAACGTTACTTGTGCACATTAGTGATCCACCCTTCCATTGCATACATACCATATCATATTGATATCATCATATCATCCCTTGTGTCACAAGATTGTTCCCGCATATACACAATTGCTATCTTGGTTTGTGCATTGTGGCCATATCAAAAAAAAGAATAAGCTTTTAAGCACAAAAGAGAGAACAAAGAGCTTGTGAGCAATAGCCATAGCATCATACCACATTGCACATAAGATTGTCATATCCGATCATCTTGGATCATCTTGAGAAACACCAGGAACCATACATACATAGCATACTTGGGATAGAAAGTTTATCCATTTTGCATCTTATAGGTTGTGCACAAGTGTCATATCCGCCTATTGAGCAATCGTGCTAGCGTCTCTCTTGAGTTGTGCAACACGAGCGTTTTCCGTGGACTCCACATTTTGTGCTCATTCCTTGGTTGCACGACCCCATTTATCTATCCGTGTGTGTGTTTCCTTGTGCCACATATTGCTATTGGTCTACTTGTTACATTTGCGAATTTGTGAATCTCTTTCAACATTATTGACTCTTGCTAACATTTTTGCATCAAATTTTTTTGCCACTATCCTCACCGAGCTCCTCCATAAGCCTTACTTGTGTAGGTGTGAGAAACCGACAAGAATTGGTACCAATTGTGCTATTTCCTTGTTACACATTGAGTGATCATTGATCCATTTTCAACATCGGTCAAGGTACATTTGGTATAAGTTCTTCTCTTTCTCCCACTCATATTTGCTCGAGTTTTGTGATGGATAGGCAAGGCATTTCATCTCCGGTCTTTGACAACAACGACGGCGTGAACAACTACATCACCAAAGAGTCCATCTTTGATCTACAACGACAAATGCAAGGAGCACAATCTACCTTGCGAGAGCGCCTCGACAACCTTGCCATCGACATACAACACTCCGAAGCAAGGAAAAGGGACTACATCGACACCAAGTTGGGCGAGCTAAAGGATCAACTACGAGACATGGTGGCCGACTACAAGTCTTCTTCCCCTTCATCATCCTCAAGGCGGCGGCGAGCAAGTCGATCATCTTCGGAGCGCCCACGCGATACAAGCGCAAGTCGTCCACGTCCACATCTCCATGGCGACCACCATCACGTTCGTGATCCACATCGTCATGAAGGGCAAGTCACCTCCAAGCATCATATGCACGACGACGACGAACGGCATCTACTACAAGCTCAAGTGCGACAACGACACCATCAACATGAAGATGCTCCACAAGCGCAAACGCACAAGTCCCAACAAGCCCTACTTCACGCCAAGTCCAAACTTCATGAGCAAAAGAGAAGACCGCGAGACAAGCACCACCAAGATGGAGCTACGGCTACAACAACCACTTCGGCATCTTCGCCAAGTGCTATCAAGGCATCTTCGCCTTTGGACGTACGGCATCTTCGCCTACTTCCCGTGAGTTCGCCTACATCGACATCTTCAACAACAAGGCGACCACCCACGAGCGAGGGCGACACTTCCATCTTCGGAAGCCCCTCAAGGAAGATGGCCGAGCATGGGAAATTCCCTTCGGTCATGGAGACGAGCTACGAGGTGCCACATCATATGGGCCTCCAACCACACGACGGTGACAAGAAGGTTGAGCATGGGACTATCCCTTCAACCAAGGCGGCGATAGGAGTTGAGCATGGAGACGTTTGCACCTACACCTCTCCGACACCCACAAATGAAGAAATGCCCCAATTTCCATGTGAGGAGAGCCACCCCACCATGAGTGACATGAGTGACTTCACCATACATAACATCGAGAGCATTTCCTATGAGAGGATGAGTGTGACCATCACTACCCCCACACTTGAGAGCATGACACGCATCCTATGTGAGGTTGAGAGCCTTTTGAGTGACTCCACCAACCATACGAGTGAGAGCATCATATTGGGAGTGAGTGAGCCACAACACTTAGTGAGTGAGGTAGTTGACACGGCATGTGAGGCCACTATGATTTCTAACGACTTAACCTCTACTCCGAGTGTGTTTTCTTCTTTGGTACTAGGTCTCCTACATGACGACATGCCTATCCTTGACGATTCCATACCTCCAATGGGAAAACCGATGGCCATGGTGGACGATGATGAACCCCCCACATGGTTCCATCAAGATAGAGATGACAACGAGTGGATCTTCAACACCTCACCGAAAACACATGAGCGATGCTCCAAAGGTAACATTGGTGATGGTGCTTCTCTTGTCCCACTAGTGGACTATCTCACCAATGATTGCTTGCATGATGTTGACACACCTATTCCCATGCTTCATGCTAGTGCGACTTCCTCATGTCATGCTTACCTATTTATGATGAATATGATGATGAGCATGTTGAGTTGCCTAGTTGTGATGCTATGCTCCATAGGATATCATGTGAAAATTCTATTGGTCACGTTATGTTTGACAATCCATTGAACTTGTCATATGCTATGAGTGAGATATCCCATATTGCATCATTTCAATCTCAACATAGTAACTATGCATGCCCCATTAAGATAAATCCCATTTGCACTTATGGCATACATAACGAGATGATGGTCATTGGCTTTTGTTTTTCATGCGATGGTATTGCCATGCTTCCTTTACATGATTTGCACAATTCATCTACTATGCCATGCCATGATCACATTGTTCCAAATATGCTTTGTTTTGGATGTTGTCAATATTCTCCATGTGATGTTTCTACAAATGCTCATAAGGAGACCCCCATAGTTTCCTCATACATATTAGGAGATTTTGAAGCATTCCATACTTTGCATGATTTTCATAATTGCTTGCACCATATGCATTCCACGCATAACAATGCTCTATATATTTCCCATGATGCATTACATAATTTGAGTCTCCATTATGCTATACATAATAACAAACCCATCATGATGGATGACATGTTTCTATATCACGCATCTCATTTATTTGAGCATTGGCTATTTTGTGCTAACCAACACATGCATGTGCGCATCATGATGGATGATGTGTACATCTACCACGCACACACAATTTTTCCTTTGCCTTTGTCTTGTGTAGGTACTCATGTATACTCGTCAACCTCTCAATCCCAAGAGTTGACGAAACGAGTCTTGAGAGCAACGATGATTTGGGATCTCGTGGACTATCCTTTCCACCATTCCCTTCGCGCAAGGATTACGCGCATCTCTTTTACTTGGCTCTCACACGGCTATGGGCTATTTACCATTTGTCACCTTATGCCCATTCTCTCGTGTTCACTTTGCATGTTATGCTTGCTTCTATGCCTTTGCCATGCAATTGTGGCCCTTGCTTGCACTTACCCATGATTCACCATTATGCTACTCCTATGTGTATTTACATGCTTGGTGGAGATACTTGTTGCTATTGCCATGTTTATCATGTGCCTCATGCTATTCATGCTTGTTGTGTTGGGAGAGTCATGATGTCCCATTGCTATTTACATATGGCTTCTCGCCGATACATTGATGCTATTTTGCTCATATCTTGCTTCCATACTTGTGATATGTCATGTGCATTATTCATGCCCACTATTTGCACACATGACATGATTGCCATGATTACCTCTAGTACGTTGCATCTTCGCACTACTAGCTTGCTTGACTTGATAACTATGATTACTTGCTTGGTTGCATCACCCATGTTCCATTCTTACTCACTTTCTTGGGTTGATGACATATATGTTGATGCCTCTCACTTGATTTGTCATGATCATTGTCTCTTGTCTCCATTAGTTTCATCTCTCATACCACCTTGTATTGAGTGCCAACCTTCTATGCTTATTGATCGTGGAGACTTGGACACTTTACTTGTGATGCATGCTTGTTTGATTGAGCCTATTGTATTTGGTTGTTCTCGCATCATATGCCTCCATACTATGACATGCTCCCTTGTCCTTCCTTATGATGAGCATGATGCATACACTTGTTGGGTATCCTACCACACGAATGATAGGTTTTGCACTTCCGCTAACCTCATTTGTTTTTCCGAGTGTTTGTCATGTTCTTTCATTTTGAAGGATTCACAAGGCGGTACCATAACGAGACATATTGGTTATGTGAAGGCATACAAGATGCGCAACTCCATCATCCTTGAGAAACTCCTAAAGGTGAATTCCTTCCCTTTGAGCCCTCTTCAAATATGCATATTGGATGGGCCATGCTTTCATTGCTGTCTCCTTCTTGTCTACATGCTACATATATTGGATGGAGGACCAACATTGGAGATGGAACCTATGGACCTTCAAGTTGAGGAATGCCCCGACATCGAGCATTGGTACATGAACACTTCTTTGACACATTGCACCAACACATACATATTTGTTGATTGTGTTCCCATATGTCATGCTCGATGGACATATCATACCCATAGCAAATTTGCATCTTATGCATGGATTGACTCACCTTATGATTGACTTGTTGCATCTTGTATTTCTATGTCATCCATGATATATGAGCTTGTGCATTTCCTTAGCAAATTTGTTGTGATCTTTCTTGATGGCATATTCATACATAATTATCACATTGCCTACCATCAATTGCATGATAACATAATCATATTGAGCATACATTGCCATATTCATGCTATTGATAAACCGTCTAACTATGACATCATTTTGCACCGTGGTTGCATTGATCACATCCACAATACATTTGTGCGCACAATGAATGCTTTTGCTCCCATGAATGCTTTACATGTCATTTTACATCATTTGGATAAGCATCTCATGCATTTTCATGAACAATTCCTTTGGACGACTCATGCTTATTTGATGGACACCTTCTGTGTGCTAACCATTGAATTTCCGGGTGTCGTTTGTGTTTGCTCTTCTTGCGTATACCACTCCGGTGACACCTTGGAGTACTTGGATTGCGCAATGTCTTCAACTCCGTCCAACTACAAGTCCGTCCACAACAACCGTTTCCATGGTGATGAGGATCACGATCCGAGGTCGGATCTTTCCCAGGGGGCGGAGATGATGCGGTGCATCCCACGATCATCCCCATGTACACTTCGACTACTCCCCAAGCCCCAAAAGGACATACGATAAGACCTCGACCATACGCCATGGGACACAAGGTGAACTCACTCCTCTTCGAACCGTATCTTCCCACATACAAGACATGGTTACTACCTCATGCATGGACCTTGTGTATACTCAGGCTCATACGGGATGACCATGGAGATTCAAAGGACCAAGGCCAAGCATGGAAGAGAAGACGGAAGAAACGAGAAGAAGATGGAGCAGCTGCTGGCGTCAGCCCGGACGTCCGGACCTCCCTCCGGATCATCCGGACTCAGCCGGATCATCCGGATGCCCTCCCGGATCATCCGGGTAATCCCGCAGCCACGACACCCGAAGCCTGCTCCTCGAAGCCGGATCATCCGGACGGTCGCCCGGATCATCCAGACCCCCACGCCCGGATCATCCGGGCCACCATCCGGATCATCCGGACCCCGCCTGCGTGCGTGACTTGGCCGCAACCCGTGTACCCCTTCGCCCCTCACTTACCCCTTCGTGGCTTAGCACTATATATAGACCCCCTCCTCCTCCATTTGAGGGTTGGCAAAGTAGTAGCTCATTAGAGATAGAGCTTTGCTCATCCATATCGGATCTACTCCACGAGAGAGACCGCGGCCCCTCTACGGAGAAGATTCCCGTTGGATTCAAGACCTCCTCACGGAGAAGACCCCCATCAAGACCTCCTTACGGATAAGAACCGGTTACCGTTTGTATCGTCCGTTGTTGACTTTGGATCTTGTATCTTACCTTTGTGTTCATCGATCTAGCGCATGTGTGATCTATTCTTGTTGGTTGAGTGATTTCTCTCGTGTTCCCCTCGTGATTCCCTCGTGTTTCCCCTCGTGTTCATCGCGTTCTTCATAGGGATCCGCTCCTTTCGTGAAAGATCGGCCATCTAGGGTTTCACCCTACATCAAAAACCTTAACAATCTTTTCACAAAAATCAGAAAATATAGCAGTCATACATCTTTGAAAGGTAGCAGGTGCATTGCATAAACCAAAAGTCATACATCTATAAGCATAAGTTCCAAAAGGACAAATAAAGGTGGTTTTCTCTTGATCAGGTTGTGAAACTGGTATTTGAGAAACCCAGAATATCCATCAAGAAAGCAAAAGTGCGTGTGCTTCGATAATCTTTCCAACATTTGATCAATAAAAGGCAGACGGTAATGATCTTTTCTAGTAGCTTTATTTAATTTCTGAAATTAATTATCATTCTATAGCCAGTAAGAATTCTTTGTGGAATAAGTTCATTTTTATCATTAGAAACAACAGTGATACCTCCTTTCTTACGGACACAATGAACGGGACTTACCCATCTACTATCAGCTATGGGATAGATTATGCCTGCTTCCAGAAGCTTTAATATTTCAGTTCTTACCACTTCTTTCATCTTACGATTCAAACGTCGTTGGTGGTCAATGACAGGTTTAGCATCAGGTTCCATATTAATCATGTGCTGACAGAGAGTGGGACTGATGCCCTTTAGATCATCAAGAGTATATCCAATAGCTGCGCGGTGCTTCTTCAGAATTTCAGTAATCTTTCTTCTTCATGTTCTTAAAGGTTAGCACTCATAATAACATGATATATCTTTTTCTCATCAATATAAGCATATTTCAAAGTGTCGGGCGATTGTTTTAGTTCAAACACATGATCACCCTTTGGTGGAGGTGGACCTCCTAGAGCTTCAATAGGCAAATTGAGTTTAAGCAGATGTCGTTGTTCAAAGAACATGTTATCTATTTCATTTCTTTCATGCATATGCATTTCATTTTCATGGTCTAGCAAATATTGTTCTAGTGGATCAGTAGGAGGCACGACAATAAAAACAAGACCAATTGTTTCATCTTTACTAGGTAATTCCTTCTTATGGGTTTGTCTATTAAACTTGGAAAAATTAAATTCGTGAGACTCATCACCAAAGCTAACACTGACAATATGTTTATGACAATGTATATATAGTAGCATTGAGAGTGTTCAAGAAAGGTCTACCAAAGCTAATGGGACAAAAGTCATCTTGTGGGGAACCAAGAACCAGAAAATCAGCAGGGTATTTTATTTTCCCACACAAGACTTCAACATCCCTAACAATCCCAAGTGGTGTGATGGTGTCTCTATTAGCAAGTTTAATAGTAACATCTATGTCTTCTATTTCAGCGGGTGCTATGTCATTCATAATTTCTTGATATAAGTTAAAAGGAATAGCACTTACGCTAGCACCCAACTCACATAAACCATGATAATAATGATCTCCTATTTTGACTGAGACAACAGGCATGCCAACAACACATCTATGTTTATCTTTTTCTTCAGGTTTGGCAATTCTCGCAGCTTCATCATAGAAGTAAATAACATGCCCATCTATATTTTCTACCAGGAGATCTTTGACAATAGCAACACTATGTTCTACTTTTATTTGTTCAGCAGGTTTGGGTGCTCAAATATTACTTTTGCGAACCACCGTTGAAACCTTAGCATGTTCCTTTATCCTAAGAGGGAAAGGTGGTTTTTCGATATAAGTAGTAGGCACGACTGGATCAACATTGTAAATACTAGTTTCCTCTTTAGCTATTACTAGTTCTTTAATTTCTTCTTTAATAGGGGGATGATATTTAAACCACTTCTCCTTACAGAGATCAACATGAGTAGCAAAAGAGTCACAAAAAGAGGCTACTATCTCATAGTCAAGTCCGTATTTAGTGCTAAACTTTTGAAATGCATCGGTATTCATAAAAGATTTAACACAATTAAACTCAAGCTTAATACCTGACTCTTTACCTTCTTTCTAAAAGATCCCACCTGAATTCAATAGTCTGCTTCATAAAAGAACCAGTACAAGAAGTATTGAGCATGGATTGATCATCACGAGAAAGCCGAGCATAAAAATTCTAAATAATAATTTCTATTGAGAGCACATGATTGGGGCATGAATATAATATTGACTTAAGCCTCCCCCAAGCTAGAGCGATAATTTCTCAATCACGAGGCCAAAAATTATATATGTAATTCCGATCACGATGAACTAGATGCACAGGATAAATTTTTGGTGAAATTCCACTGTCAATCGATTCCAGTTCCAAGATCCAATTTCATCGCATAGCCTATACCATGCCAATGCCTTTCCCTTCAAAGATAAAGGGAAAACCTTCTTCTTAGCTTCATCCCCGGATAAACCTGCAAGCTTAAATAATTCACAAATTTCATCCACATATATCTAGTGCATATCAGGATGTTCAGTTCCATTTCCTGCATAAGGATTAGCTAGCAGTTATTCTATCATACCCGAAGGAATTTCATAACCAATATTTTCAGTAGGTACAGTAGGTTGAGGGGCAACTAATTGTGTTTCCGTTCGAGGTGAAGATACCCCAAACAAACCCTTAAAGGATTGTTTTCCATAGTAACAAGTGATAATAAATTTCAGCACACTATATAAAATTTTCCTTACCGATTTCCACTTACCAAGAGTGCCGGCAACAGCGCCAGAAAAGAGCCTTGATGACCCACAAGTATAGGGGATCAATCGTTGTCATTCGATAAGTATGAGTGTCGAACCCAATGAGGAGAAGGACGAAATGTCAAGCGGTTTTCAGCAAGGGTAATGTCTGCAAGCACTGCAATTGTTGGTAATACGTAGTTTGATAACAAGATAATTTCTAACAAGAAAGTAACGGTAATGGTAAATCAAGTGCAGCAAGGTAGCCCAATCCTTTTGAGGCAAAGGACATGCCAAAACGATCTCTAATAATAAGCAAAGCGTTCTTGACGGTACACGGGAACTTCACCATATCACTTTCATCATGTTGGCTTGATTTGCGTTCGCTACTTTGATAATTTGATATGTGGGTGGATCGGTGCCTAGCTGCTGTTCGTACTTGAACAAACCTCATACTTATGATTAACCACCTCACAATCATCCGCAACTATGGGAAAAGTATTAAGATAAAATTTGACCATAGCATTAAACTTTTGGATCCAAATCAGTCTTACAAAGTAGCTCCTAAACTAGGGTTTAAGCTTCTGTCAATCTAGCAAACCATCATCTAATAACTACTCCACAATGCATTCCCTTAGGCCCTAATAAGTTGAAGTGTCATGTAGTCGACGTTCACATGACACCACTAAGGGAATCACAACATACATATCATCAAAATATCGAACACATATCAAGTTCACATGATTACTTGCAACATGATTTCTCCCGTGACTTCAAGAACAAAAGTAACTACTCACAAATGATAATCATGCTCAAGATCAGAGGGGTATTAAACAGCATAATGGATCTGAACATATAATCTTCCACTTAATAAACCATATAGTAATCAACTACAAGATGTAATCAACACTACTAGTCATCCACAAGCACCAATCTAAGGTTCCGGTACAAAGATTGAACAAAAGAGATGAACTAGAGTTTTGGAGGAGATGGTGATGTTGAAGACATGGAGATAGCCCTCCCAAAGAAGGGAGAGTTGTTGGTGATGACGATGGCGATGATTTCCCCCTCCGGGAGGGAAGTTCCCCGGCGGAATCGCTCTGCCAGAGGGCAAAAGTGCTCCTGCCCAAGTTACGCCTCGAGACCATGGCGCTTCGTCCCAAAGTCCTCTCCTTTTTTTCTATGTTAAAAGACTTATATACCAGAAGAGGGGCACCGGAGGTAGGCCGAGGAGGGTATAAACCACTAGGGCGCGCCTGGGGGGACTAGCACGCCCAGGTGGGTTGTGCCCATCTGGTTGGCCCCCTTCGGTAGTTATTTGCCCCAGTATTTTTCATACATTGCAAACTAATTCTCCGTAAATTTTCAGCTCATTTGGAGATGTGCATAATAGGTAACTCTGACGTAGCTTTTTCAGGTCCAGAATCCCAGCTGCCGGTATTTTCCCTCTTTGTGTAAACCTTGCATATCATGAGAGAAAAGGCATTAGAATTACTCCAAAAAGCATTATTATGCATAAAAACATAGTAAATAACAGTAGGTAAACATGATGCAAAATGGACGTATCAGTTATCAGCTACGGGGTTCTCAACTGCTTTTATATCAATAATATGTAAATCAAATTCTTGTAGCAAAAGAACCCACATGATTAATCTAGGTTTAGCATCTTTCTTTTCCATAAGATATTTTATAGCAGCATGATCGGTGTGAACAGTTACTTTAGAATCAACAATATAGGATCTGAACTTATGACAGGGAAACACAACTGCTAAAAATTCTTATTCAGTAGTAGCATAATTTCGTTCAGTACTATCTAGAGTTGTACTAGCATAATGGATAACATTTAATTTTTTATCAACACTTTTTCCTAGAACAACACCAACAACATATCACTAGCATCACACAAGTTCCAATCAGGTGGTTGTACTATGGGTGCAGAAGTTAAGGCTTTCTTAAGTGTTTCAAAAGCTTCTACACAATCATCATCAAAAACAAATGGAACATCCTTTTGTAAAAGATTTGTAAGAGGCCTAGAAACTTTAGAGAAGTCTTTAATAAACCTCCTATAGAAACCAGCATGACCAAGGAAACTACGAATACCTTTAATATTTTAGGGCATGGCATTTTCTCAATTGCATCAACTTTACCCTTATCCACCTCAATACCTCGTTCAGAATTTTTATGTCCCAAGACAATACCTTCATTAACCATAAAGTGGCACTTCTCCCAATTCAAGACAAGATTAGTTTGCTCACATCTCTGCAAAACTCGATTAAGGTTGCATAAGAAATCATCAAAAGAAGTTTCGTAAATAGAAAAATCATCCGTGAAAACCTCAACAATCTTTTCACAAAAGTCGGAGAATATAGCAGTCATATATGTTTGAAAGGTAGCAGGTGCATTGCATAAACGAAAAGGCATACATCTATAAGCATAAGTTCCAAAAGGGCAAGTAAAGGTGGTTTCCTCTTGATCAAGTTGTGAAATAGATATTTGAGAAAAACCATAATATCCATCAGGAAAGAAATAGTGTGTGTGTGCTTAGATAGTCTTTCTAGCATTTGATCAATAAAAGGCAGAGGGTAATGATCTTTTCTAGTTGTTTTATTTAATTTTCTAAAATCAATTACCATTCTGTTGCCAATGATAATTCTTTGTGGAATAAGTTCATTTTTATCATTAGGAACAACATTAATACCTCCCTTCTTAGGGACACAATGAACGGGACTTACGCATCTACAGTCAGCTATGGGATAGATTGTGCCTGCTTCCAGAAGCTTTAGTATTTCAGTTCTTACCACTTCTTTCATTTCAGGATTCAAGCGACGTTGGTGATCAACAACGGGTTTAGCATCAGGTTCCATATTAATCTTGTGCCGACATAGAGTGGGACTAATGCCCTTAAGATCATCAAGAGTATACCCAATAGCAGCTCATTGCTTCTTCAGAATTTTCAATAAACTTTCTTCTTCATGTTCTGAAGGTTAGGACTAATAATAAGATGATATATATTTTTCTCATCAAGATAAGCATATTTCATAGTGTCTGGCAATTGTTTTAGCTCAAACACGGGATCACCTTTAGGTGGAGGAGGACCTCCTAAAGTTTCAATAGGCTAATCGTGTTTGAGCAGAGGTCATTGTTCAAAGAAAATTCTATCTATTTCATTTCTTTCATGCATGTGCGTATCATTTTCATGGTCTAGAAAATATTGTTCTAGTGGATCAGTAGGAGGCACGACAATAGAAGCAAAACCAATTATTTCATCCTTGCTAGGTAATTCTTTCTTATGATGTTTTCTACTAAACTTAGAAAAATTAAACTCGTGAGACTCATCACCAAAACTAACACCGACAGTTTGTTTCTCACAATCTATTTTAGCATTAACGGCGTTCAAGAAAGGTCTACCAAAAATAATGGGACAAAAATTATCTTGTGGGGAACTAAGGACTAGAAAATCAGTCGGATATTTTGTTTTCCCACACAAGACTTCAACATCTCTAACAATCCCGAGTGGTGTGATGGTGTCTCTATTGGAAAGTTTAATAGAAACATCTATGTCTTCTATTTCAGCGGGTGCTATGTCATCCATAATTTCTTGATATAAGGTAAAAGGAATAGCACATACGCTAGCGCCTAAGTCACATAAACCATGATAATAATGATCTCCTATTTTGAGTGAGACAACAGGCATGCCAACAACATGTCTATGTTTATCCTTTTCATTGGGTTTGGCAGTTCTAGCAGCTTCAGCACAGAAGTACATAACATGCCCATCAATATTTTCTACCAGGAGATCTATAAGCATAGGAAAAAATAGGTTCTACTTTAATTTTTTCCTAAGGTCTAGGTGCTCTAATATTACTTTTGCGAACCATAGTTGAAACCTTAGCATGTTCCTTTATCCTAACGAGGAAAGGTGGTTTTCAATATAAGTAGTAGGCACAACTGGATCAACATTGTAAATGATAGTTTCATCTTTAGCTATTAATGGTTCTATAATTTGTTCTTTAATAGTGGGATGATACTTAAACTACTTCTCCCTTGGGAGATCAACATGAGTAGCAAATGATTCACAGAAAGAGGCTACTATCTCAGAGTCAAGTCCATATTTAGTGCTAAACTTGTGAAAAGCATCGGTATTTATAAAGGATTTAACACAATCAAACTTAAGCTTAATACCTCACTCTTTACCTTCGTCGAGTTCCCAATCTTCAGAGTTGCGTTTAATTTTTTTTAAAGATCCCACCTGAATTCGAAAGTCTTCTTCATAAAAGAACAAGTACAAGAAGTGTCAAGCATGGATCGATCATCATGAGAAAGCCGAGCATAAAAATGCTGAATAATAATTCATCTTGAGAGCTCATGATTTGGACATCAATATATCATTGAATTAAGTCTCCCCCAAGCTAGAGCGATACTTTCTCCTTCCTGAGGCCAATTCCGATCACGATGAACTAGATGCATATGATAATTTTTTTTGGTGAAATTCCACTTTCAATCGATTCCAATTCCAAGATCCAATATCACCGCATAGACTATACCATGCCAATGCTTTTCCCTTCAAAGATAAAGGGAAAACCTTCTTCTTAGCTTCATCTCCGGGTAAACCTGCAAGCTTAAATAATCCACAAATTTAATCCACATATATCAAGTGCATACCAGGATGTTCAGGTCCATCTCCTGCATAAGGATTAGCTAGCAGTTGTTCTATCATACCCGCAGGAATTTCATAGCCAATATTTTCAGTAGGTGTTGTAGGTTAAGGGGCAACTAATTGTGGTTCTGGTCGATGTGAAGATACCCCGAACAAACAACTCAAAGGATTATTCTCCATAGTAACAAGTGACAATAAATTTCAGCACATAGTAATAATTTTTCCTTACCAATTTCCACTTACCAAGAGCGCTTCACTCCCCGCCAACGGCGCCAGAAAAGTGTCTTGACAACCCACAAGTATAGGGGATCAATCGTAGTCTTTTCGATAAGTAAGAGTGTCAAACCCAACAAGGAGCAGAAGGAAATGACAAGTGTTTTTCAGCAAGGTAATTTCTGCAAGCACTAAAATTGTCGGAAACTGATAGTTTGATAGCAAGATAATTTGTAACGAGCACGTAACGGTAATGGTAAATAAAGTGCAGCAAGGTAGCCCAATCCTATTGTGGCAAAGGAAAGGCCAAAACAGTTTCTTATAATAGGCAAAGCGTTCTTGAGGGTACACAGGAATTTCATCTAGTCACTTTCATCATGTTGGTTCGATTCGTGTTCGCTACTTTGATAATTGATATGTGGATGGACCGGTACTTAGGTGCTTTTCTACTTGAAAAAACCTCCTACTTATGATTAACCCCCTCGCAAGCATCCACAACTTCGAGAAAAGTATTAAGATAAAATCTAACTATAGCATTAAAATTTTGGATCCAAATCGGTCCCTTACGAAGTAGCGCATAAACTAGGGTTTAAACTTCTGTCACTCCAGCAACCCATCATCTAATAACTACTCCACAATGCATCGCCTTAAGCCCAAATTTGGTGAAGTGCCCTGTAGTCGACGTTCACATGACACCACTAAGGGAATCACAACGTGCATATCATCAAAATATCGAACACATATCAAGTTCACATGATTACTTGCAACATGATATCTCCCGTGACCTCAAGAACAAAAGTAACTACTCACAAATGTTAATCATGCTCAAGATCAGAGGGGTATTAAATAGCATAATGGATCTGAACATATAATCTTCCACCAAATAAACCATATAGTAATCAACTACAAGATGTAATCAACACTACTAGTCATCCACAAGCACAAATCTGAGGTTCCGGTACAAAGATTGAACACAAGAGATGAACTAGGGTTTGAGAGGAGACG
>NC_057799.1:15657841-15660034 GCF_018294505.1 Triticum aestivum
AAGTTCCCCCGGCGGAGGTCAAAAGTGCTCCTGCCCAAGTTCCTCTTGAGACGGCAGCGCTCCGTCCCGAAAGTCCCCCTCTTATTTTTTTTCTAGCTCAAAATGATTTATATACCACAAGATGGGTACCGTAGTCGGGCCGAGGAGGGCACAACCCCCAGGGCGCGCCTGGGGGCCCAGGCGCACCCTGGTGTCTTGTGCTCACCAGGGTGGCCCCCTCCGGTAGTTATTTGCTCCAGTATTTTCCATATATTCGAAAACAATTCTCCGTAAATTTTCAGCTCATTTGAAGATGTGCAGAATAGGTAACTCTGACGTAGCTTTTTCAGGTCCAGAATTGCAGCTGCTGGCATTCTCCCTCTTTGTGTAAACCTTTCATATTATGACATAAAAGGCATTAGAATTACTCCATAAAGCATTATTATGCATAAAAACATGGTAACTAACAATAGGTAAACATGATGCAAAATGGACTCATCATTACTCGATTCCGACGGATAAGACCACTGTACATCCACTGATTATCTGCCATCCTCTACTTTATTGGGAGACACACAACAAAATTAAGGATTCATTTAAATTAATCACATAAATTTTTATTTTCTACCGCGTTGACGACATAAAGATGGGTCCTAATCCCACCTGAGGATGTGTACATTGAGTATGTTCTTCATGCTCTATCCCGTTCCGAGGCAAAATTTTGGCATCACCTCCCCGTTGTTCTCTAGATACACGTCTTGGCAAATAGCCGAGAGAATGTGCTAAAAAAATAGGGAGGCGCTGCCAAAATCCTGTCTCGGAATCGGGTAGAGCATGGAGAACGTACCCAATCTACACATCTTCGGGCTGTCCGTGGAAAACACTGGATAATCCGAAAGAGTTGCGGTGATAAATATGCAATTGAATGGATATTTATTGATGCAACCCTTTTGGACAGGAGACGTCTAGGTTACGCGACCAAAAATAGAAGAGGAGGTTAAGGGGAATTCGTAGCTCACCCTTGGCTGTAGAGGAAGTAGTTAACCAGCGGAGGAACGATCAGGGGCCAACCTCTCCGACGTCGATTATCACTACTCAGAGATGCCACACCACAAATCAGTAAATTGCAATGTCTTAAAAATTTAGACCATCACATATCATATAGCTTTTAACAACATATCAAATTGAAAAATAGCTCCAAAAATATCTTCTCAAATTGCTTCCTTAACTATGATATTCATTTGGGGTCTTAAATTACAAAATGGCAAATAAACGGTCTTATGAATCAACATGACCTAACACTAACTTGACC
Organism: Triticum aestivum; assembly: GCF_018294505.1. Taxonomy (NCBI): domain Eukaryota; kingdom Viridiplantae; phylum Streptophyta; class Magnoliopsida; order Poales; family Poaceae; genus Triticum; species Triticum aestivum. The sequence continues at coordinate 15,659,133 of NC_057799.1, forward strand.
AACAACCATCCATCCATCCATCTATAATTAACTTGGCCAACATCCATTCATCAACATGACCTAACATTAAATTTATGACAAACTAAGTTTCTGAAAAATTTCACCAACATTCCATCCATCCACCATCTATTATTCTAACAACATCCATGCATCCATCTATTAATACCTGTATCCATCCACCTAACAAACAGTACCAAGAAGAAGAAAAAACATGAAAAAAAGTGAAGAATGCTCACCGGGGCCAGGGTCGGAAGAGGGGCGCGGGCGCAGCGTGTGACCGGAGATGACGCCGCGGCCACGGGTGCAGCGGGAGAGTACGAGCGGCCAGAGCTGGGCTAGGAGAGGGGTGAGGGAAAGGGCCCCCCGTAGGGAGGGCGACGGTGGAGGGGGGCAGAGCAGTGGCCGGGCAAGAGGTCGGGGCCTCCAGCGGGAGGGCGTCCGGCGGAGGGGGGCCTTCAGTGGAGGGGGGCGGAGCAGCAGCCGGGGAAGAGGCTAGGGCCTCTGGTGGAGGGGTGGAGCAGCAGCCAAGGTCGAGAGGCTGAGGCGAGGCAGCGGTGTGGCCAGCTAGGGCGGCGGCGGTGTGGGGCTAGGGCGAGAGCGGGTGGAGACCGCGGCGGCGCGGGTGGATTCGGGGTCAGGGTCGGGATCGAGCGAGTTGTAGGGAACGAGTGGAGGAGAACGGTTGGAGGAGGAGTTGGAATGATAAGGTTAGGCTATGCCGACGGCACGTCTGTATGCCACGGGTACATATACGCCGACGGCAAGGGTATTTTCATTTTTTTTATCTCCTTACATTATTTTATGTTGCACTTTTTCTAACACATAAATCTTACACATGTATATTAGTTCTCACAAAAAACAAAGTGACTGCATTCTACCCGTCGTAATATATACTTTTCTGG
>NC_057799.1:15660535-15663129 GCF_018294505.1 Triticum aestivum
CGTCTAACCCTGGCACAGTTGATCGGCGAATCTAAGCCTTTGACTTTCACCGGACGGGGTTTGACAGATGTTCCTTTTCACCTGGTTGTGATAGGCCAGCCTATAGGTACATCCCCCAACACGGTCCGAGCCCAACCCACTGCAAGATTCCCTCGTGTCTGCCCGACGTGGTCGTTTCCCCACTCCGTGAGACGGCGGCAGCGCCGTCCGTGAGGGGGGTTACACACCGGAGCCGCGTGCCGGGTGCTTGCACCTGCAACCCCCACTTCCAGACATGTAAGAGGACCCAGCGCAAGACCTGGCGGCATAGCTACCCCCCAAGTCGCCCGTCCCGTCTAACCCTAGCACGGTTGACCAACAGATCCAGGCCTTTGACTTTCGCTTGACAGGGTTTGCCCGATGGACCTTTTCACCTGGTTGTGATAGGCCAGCCCATAGGTACACCCCCGAACACGGTCCGGGCCCCACCCACCGCAAGATTCTTCCCTCCTTCGGCCCGACGTGGCCATTTCCCCCCTCCGTGCGACGGCGACAGCGACGTCCGTGAGGGGGGTCGCACTATAAAACTTTGTCAAAATAGATGTAATTATCAATTGTTTGTGATTTTAATAAAGTATAGGGACCTATATGCAAAAGAACATGAGGTCACATTACTAACATACTAGAAAACAAATACAAACTACATATTCATAATCTATGAAAAATTCTTCACCATATCGATATATAATTTATCTATGAGTTTGTTTAGATAAGGCACATTTAAGTTAATCAAATTTTAATTTAGAAAAAAAGATAAAAATACAATTTTTTATTATGAAAAACAGATAATACAAAGCTATGCCAACAGCCTGCCATGCCCCCGCGTCGATGAGGTATGCCAACCGACACAGCTCGGTTCGATGACGCGGCACGTGCCACGGATCGATGACGTGGGTCAAGCGTATGCTGACGGCCTCCGCTAGGGCATTATGTCCATTCCCTGCAACCGCCTACGGTGCAGGATCCGTCGCGGCGCATCAGCCTCGCCGCGCTGTAGCAGGCCCATGGAGAAGGCCACCGATTGCAGGCAACACCATCCCTGTGCCTCCAGGCCACCTCCTGCTGTTGTCGCACCACTTGTCTTCTCTCTGCAAGCTCCTTGGGGAGAGGACGGTTATGTAGGAGAAAGTCACGGGGTCTGTTGTAATGGTGTAGAATGCTCGCTGGTTATAGGCGGAGGAGGCATGGGGCGGCACAACCCTAGAGGAGAGAGGACCGATATAGATAGGACTTGGTGGAGCAATTTGTTTTTTTAGAAAAGAAGGTTAAACCCCCGGCCTCTACATCAATAGATGCATGCAGTTATCTTTATTAATTATTCCACAAAGGTCTGACAAGAACATACGTCAATCCACCCGAAGCCACCACTCACACCTACAAACTCAATAATGTGGATTGCTCTCACTCCCCATATCTAAAATCGGTGTCGTCGCCGATCCATCCACATAATGTATCGGGACCAATAGCCGGTGCAGCCTACCTAAAGAGCACACCGCATGCATACATTCTAGACGCCGCCATCTTCATCGGACCACTGACCCATCTCAAGGAGAGAGATCCGCATCATCCTTGCCAGACCAGACATCCGTCGACGCCACCACGGCACCCAACGGTGCCACCGCCCTGCACTCGTCTATCCAGAGACAAAGACTCTGGAAGATCCGTCGTGAGTAGCACCTGCCAACCAGGCATGACTCAGAGTAGCACATGTCGGCCAGACATGACTTGACAGCTCCACCGAAGCTCCGTTCAAGATGAAGCCGCTCCACCTCCTGCCTCTGTGCTCCAGTGCTGCTCCATAAAAGATGCTCCCAAGAGAGAAACGGCACAGTAGTACCGCCATCGTCCGATCTGGTAGACCAAATCCTAGGTTTCCCCCAAAGCAGCATGAGTGGGTCGACAACAGTTACACGACGATGTCTTCATCAAGGTAAAGGCGCAAAACACCACCATCGTCCGCCAACGGCTCGGTTTTCACCGGCAACTATGTCTTCCCGATTCGCAACCAGAGCTAGATGACGGATCTTGAGATCTGACCATCCAACGTCAGGCCGACCACTTCTGACGGAGGAGATGGCCACCACCGCCGGCTGCACCGGCCAGATCATATCTGACCGGAGGCGCCGCCGACCAGACCACAATGGCCTCCACGCCTTCACTGCCGATCCGACGCCCGATGGCCCGTCGACCGCAGCCGCCGCCCTTCCCGGTACAGGCCCGCGCCGCGCCTACAGCTGCCGCTGCCCGAGGCAGGGCCACCACCACGCCGCCGCAGGCAACGCCGCCGTGCCGCAAAGTGGACCGGCCGCCGAGCTCGCAAACGGAGAACAAGAGTTGGGTTTTTCTAGAATAAAAATTGTTGAGGGAGGATGTTAGGGCGTTTGATCGATGGGGGAACGAGGTAACCAAACAAAACAAAACGACCTACGTACTCCACTTTAATAGTAGAAAGATAATTGTATATTACTCCCTCCATCACATAGTGTCAAAAACACTCTTATATTATGAGATCGGGAGAGTAGAGCACCAACAACACTTCACGGCCTCCGGTAACA
>NC_057799.1:15663340-15664246 GCF_018294505.1 Triticum aestivum
CTTTATATTATAAAGCAACGACCACACGATACACTTGCTGGGGCCTCAGCACAAGCAAGCCCAAAAGAAACGAAAAAGGAACTGAAGAGAAAATAAAGCCAACAACGGCGGATCAACGAAAACGATGAGGACCCGCAACCGCCGCGCCCACCGGAAAATTCCACCACGCTCCTAGCACTCCGGACCGCCGCATACCAAACAACACCTTCAAGAAGGATCGCGACGATGACGACGCTGTTGCCCGGACATGTCCTAGGGTTTCCCCCGGTACGCGAGGGGTGAGGTGGAAGGGGTATGCCCGACGCCCTTCAGGAAGGCACGACGGCGCCCACGGGCGTCACCGCGTCGGTGCCGGCCCTGCCGACAAGGATTTCTCCCGACCACCCACCAACCATGACCCCAGACGATCCATCCCGCGCCACCAAACACACCGCCCACCAACTTGCGCCACCACGGTCGAGCAGTCTCCATCGCTGTCTCACCATGGCAAACGAAACGGGACCGACGGAAACAAGACGACGCAACCAGGAACTAGGAGCGGCAACATCAGCAGCCTCGCGGGAGGGGACATCCTCCACCGCCCCCGGCGGGATCCGGCCGGACGCAGCACAGGGGCAAACCGGGCCACCCCCGGCCCAGCCGAGCCCGAAACGGGCTCGCGAAGCCCCCGTCGCCGCGCTGCAGAAGGCGAGCCACTGTCGCCACCACCCCCAGCACGAGTCACGCCCCCGACCCGCCGGAGACGCCGCAAGCAGACCGGGCCAGGCCCGCCCATACCCAGATCGAGCCCAAAAGGGCCCAGATCTGGGCCAGGGAGGCCCGCCGCGAGCCACCGCGCCGCCCCGCCGCCCAGGGAGCCGCGCCGCCGCCGGATCCATTGTCGCCGAGGAGCACCCCCGTCGGCCG
>NC_057799.1:15664604-15669964 GCF_018294505.1 Triticum aestivum
CGCCGGCACCACGCGGGCAAGGCCCGGTGGCCCAGGCCGACGGCGGCGGAAGGGAAGGAGGGGGAGGGGAGGGCTGGGAGGGGCGACGAGAGCCCCCGGTCGCCCCGCTCGGGGAGGCGACGCGGGGGAGGAGGAGAGGTGTTTTCGGAGGGAGTCGTCCGTGACTGTTTCGCGCTGAGGGTTGTCCTTGTTTGTTTTGCGTACGACTGTATGGGGTTTATCCGAGTAGGAGTATTGTTACGTGGGAGATCCTAGCTGCGTGATCCTTTTTGGTCTGGAAAAAGGACGCGGGCGAGGAAGAAATTGACACGGCCGGCACCGTTTAATACTAGCTCAGGCTGCTTGTTAATTACAGACGCTTTAACCAGCTAACGAGTCTACAAATATGACTCAAATATATTAAGATGAAAGTAGTAATATTGTACTGCTCGCTTGCAGGGCAAAGTGATCAGGACCAAGAGTGTGGAGTACATGCCATTCTTCCTGTCTCTGGTGAACTTCCTCAACGGTTGCTGCTGGACAGGCTATGCGCTCATCAAGTTTGACATCTACATCACGGTATGTACATACACATACACATCAGAAAAAGAAGTCGCAAACCCAGCCAGACCTACAATCAAGAATTGCTTAGCGTGGATCTTTCTAACTGTTATGTCCTCTTTAAATTCTTTGCAGATCCCCAATGGCCTCGGTACAATCTTCGGCCTCATTCAGCTGATCCTCTACTTTTACTACCACAGATCAACCCTCAAGAAGGGCAAGAACGTCGAACTGCCCACTGTCCTCACAAAAAACGCCATTACCAGCGGCAACGTCTCCGTCACCGTTGAGAAATAAGCTGGCTTCGTTTTTAGCCCTAACGAATTTGTGTAGTTAATACCGGATGATACTTCAACAAGTGCGATGTTAATTAGTACTTTTTTGTTAGCTAGTAGAGTCTGAGTTTGCCTTTAATTTCGTGAACCATTGTCCTCTGCCCGAGACTACTAGTTCAAATTAAAAGTGTATATAAATACCAATGCAGTTGAGTTATCCCAGATATATTATGACACCATGTACGCTTGCCTGGTTTCAATCTGACGTGGTGATATGTTGGATTTATTAATTGCAGCTTCTGATGGCTTTGTGTTAAGTTAAATTAATTCATATCCGTAGTCTTTTTGTATTGTCTTTTGGGCAAGGTCCTCTTTTTGTTCGAATAAAAACACCCAAAGGGCATCTCGTTGGTTATGCAACTTGAACCTGGTCTGGACGAAAAGGAGACACACACGGACTTAACTTAATTACCGGTTTGGTTTGATGCGTCCTGCTGTTTTCTCGTGACGTTGCCTTGTTGCCACATCGAGAGGCAACGAGCAGCTCTGCAGCTTGGCAAATAGGATGCTTTTGAATCCCGCTAAACATATTTGCTGAATCTTGTAACATGTTAATTGTTTTCTATATTTTTATCTCAAAATAGTGTGTTGATCGGTGTGTACTATATAGACACAGACTTTTTCATCCAAAAAAAGATTAATGTTCAAATTAGGTGCTGGTGAGGTTAAAACTGGAGCCGCTTAGCCCACCAACTTGTGGTGCTAACTAGTAAGAATCCAGTCCTATCTCACACATTTCCATTAAGGGGAATAAAAAGACCCTTTGCAACAACAAGACCATCGAACTTGAAGCAACATCGAATCAAGCAGCACAAGCTAGTTAAACAGCAGCCGAACCCAGCAAAGACCGACAACAAACCAAAATATGCTAGCACCCCTGCCACTTGCAAAAGCACCTCACAACTGGTCAACTAGTAAGAATGGAAATTCGAATGCATGTTTGCATGTTGAGGTGGTTTTTTTTTCCTGTTTGTGCTGTGGAGGGCGCAGTCGCAGCAGCGGAGCCCACGGTAAGCCCCTGGATCCCGATGTGCTCCGTAGATGGCAAGGCACCATGGACCTAGAGCGGAGTGTCGAGGGAATAAATACTTTGCATAAATCCCAGGGCCGTACCTTTAAAATCTTAGGCCCTGCGCGAAATCAGCTCTATATGTAACAAACATAAATTAAATATTTTGTATTAACTATTGCGTTACGACAGGTTTTTTCAGAGAAGTCATATTTTACCATCACAAAAGTATTTACATCTTGCCAAAAATAAAATAATAATAAAATACCAGAAAGAACAAAAAATATACTAGTCGGGGTGAAAGGTTGGAGACCATGACGCTGCAGTGCATGGGCCAAATCGCTCTACTAAGCAATATGCAGTGAAAATGAGACTAATACTTAAAAGTCCACTTAGTAGTACCTAAAAATGCCAAAATCACTAGTTGAGCAGTACTCATTGAAAAGTTCACTCTAACTTTCCCAGGTTGTGACCAGTGGCGTGCTGCAGTGCGCCACTTGTCAAAACTTGTGAGTTTTCTTTTTTTCGTAGATCCATTTATTAAGCTGGTCGTAACGGGAGTATCATATACTAGTATCATGCATATGATATTAGTGTATGATACTACCTCCCTAATGCATAGTATCATACATTAGTATCATGTAGTACTATATTTATTACCATGCATTACACATACTAGCATAACATCTGTTATGATACGGTATCATGATATGATACTCAACCCTCTCTTTCTTCATTTAATTTTATACCACCTCATCCAAATTGCCTAGTTGGCATGCATGATACTAGCTATGATACTCCATTACGACCAGTCTTAGAAACATTTTGTCTCTTAAACCGTGCGTCCAAATCTCGAACGGCTTTCACCGTTGGATTTCTCGCGTCGAGGTCTTCAAAACTAGATCCCATATTGATAGGTTTAGACGAACTTTTTTTCACGGGAAAAACCGGATGAAAAAACCGAACTAGAAGCACGGGTTTTTTCCCTTTTCGAAAGAGGCACGCACATGCCTCTCATGAAATCACAACCGTGCCTCTCGTGGAAGCAAAACCGTGGCTCTCGCAGAAGGAAAAATACGAAGAAAAAACACGTTTTTTTCGTTTCCAAGGAGGCACGGCCATGCTTCTCGCGAAAGGACAACTATGCCTCTTGCGGAAGCAAAACCGTGACTCTCGTGAAAGAAAAAAAACAGAAAACGCATTTTTTTTCGTTTCCGAGAGGCACGGCCGTGACTCTCACGAAAGCACAACCGTGCCTCTCGCGAAAGCAAAAGCGTGATTCTCCTGAAAGGAAACAAACAGAAAACGTATGTTTTTCCATTTTCGAGAGGCACGGCCGTGACTCTCGCGAAAGCACAACTGTGCCTCTCGCGGAAGCAAAACCGTGACTCTCGCGAAAGAAAAAAAAACGCATTTTTCGCGCAAAAAATATCGTTTTTTTATCCAAAAGCTAAAGAAGACCGGTGAAGAACCGAAACGTCGAAACAAACCCGAAAAAATTGTTTAAATAGCCTAAAATGCGTGCAAAAAAATCGGAGGGAGCGCCCAGAGCGCGACAGGTGGCGAACGGCTGAGAGCGCCAAAATAAGAGATTACTACGATGTTTTAGATAGTACCTTAAAAAATTGTACCCAAAAAAATTGGGAGCCAATTTAGTAATCCTCCGATGTTTTTAAGTTGTACAAAGTTTTACGGTGTTCTCCAACTGCAGCACCAACCCAAGGCGCCTTAGGGTGTGCGGTGGATCCAGTCTAGCCAAGCAGCCAGGATCCTAGAGCATATGCGTTGGCTGCGAGGTGAAGCAGCCATGGCAACATTCTGGTGCAGCAGCGCTGGCACCAAGCACATCAGCATTGGTGATGAGGTGCGGCTCCCTGCTAGCTTCTCGAATCAGGCAGTTGGATCGGCTCCTCGGCTGGAATGCGATCTAGAGGAACATCCTTCCTGCATCTGCGGCGGGCGCGCTCAGGTCGGGCATACTGCTCCGGACAGAAGGCATGATCTGGTGGTTGTGCGGCTGCTGCCCTAGCGGCGGATGTGTTCCACGTGGGCGCGAGTTCGCGATGGTGATTTGCTTTTGTGTTCCACCTCCGGCCATGTGGACACCTGGGCCGAGTCGGCAGGGCTCTTCTCGGGATGTGGAAGTCGTTGGTTGTCTTTTGCGCCGGCAGTGTTGGCCCTTGTGGTGACCACTTCGGCCTGCGGCAGCCGCCTCAAGGCGCTTTGCGATGCCTAGTGAAAGGTCTTCGTGAGAGCTCCACTCTCTAGATCTGATGGTTGACTATGATAGTTAGATGTAAACATGGATTAAGGCTTGGCGTAAAGGCATGGTTTTACAGCGGCGCTGGTCACACATCGCACGTAGCTGCTGAGATCGTGAAAATGTGGTGGTGACAACACATAAGTGACATTGATGGTGGTGCCATCCGAGCACCTGGTCTCGAGCTCCGGGGTGAAAGTCTAGGTGTGACCTGAGTTGGTTATACCTAGAAATGGTAACGTTTTCCCATTGTTGTCTTGTTCAAGGTATTGCTCGGATATGCTTGAACTGATTTTTCAGGGTGAAAACCAAGATTCTGGTCTAGAATGGTTAGATCGATGACGACGGCGATTTAGTGTCGCTCCCTTGCTAAAAGTGTTGTTGTTCAAGATCCTTATCGTTTGTGTGATGTCATGAGATAATTGATGATATGATCATTGTTGTAGTTTGACGATCGCAGATCTGGTCGGTGTGAGTTCTTTCTGTCGTTTATACATAGTTTTGATCTTATTGTGTTTGTAATCTTTTGATGCTTCATTTTCAATCAACAAAATCTGAAAAGGGACAGCGGATTTGCGGCCCTGCACCATCAGCTCGGACCGCAGCGCCACAGAAATGGCTGCACTGACTAGTCCCGGCCGCCATGTCATGTACATTATATATCGAAAAATGCCCTCTGCAACCGAATTGTTTTCTGTTTCAAGCTGGGCAGGGGAAGATTCGGACGGAAAGGTGATGCCTATTTTTACAAGAGATCCAATCCAAGCATAGATTGGGTCCATGCATGCACCATCATCATCTTGACCTGGATAGATATGTAAAGTGCTAGCTAGAGGGTACACGAATGCACATGCCACGGCCATTGTTAACCAAATCGTCAGTTGACGCACGTGCCACTTTATCTCATGCACAACACGGTCTTACACTCGTCCCCTTGGAGTTGGATTGACCGACCGATGATGCTTGCATAATGTCGCACGGCGTGTCGTTTAGCTAATTTTGAATAGCCACACTCTTAGGGGAACCAACCCGATTGAGATGCAGGGTTCACACTGGATGCATGCACGGGCAATCATAGTAGGAGTACCCAGTACACTGCAGAACTACAAAACTACAAATTGCCGGCGAATTTTGTTATTTAATGTACTGGCCGAAGGAGGACTCCAGAAGAGGCGGCAAAAAAGATCTATATATGTCAGGCGTACAACCGAAGTGG
>NC_057799.1:15670235-15674036 GCF_018294505.1 Triticum aestivum
GTTGGAGGAGGTCGCCGGGCAAAGCCCCGGGCGGCTGACGGTGGCGGCGGAGGCCCCCTTCCCTCCCGCGTTCCTTTGGGTGAGGCGGGTTACCCGGGGCGCAGGGTCCCTCCTCCCCGATCGGAGCCGTTGCGGCGGCGCGGCCGATCTGATCCGCCGACGGCGCAGTGGCGGAGTCGTGATGGGAGGAGGCGGCGGAGCTGCGGGTTTCGTGGAAGATCTGGTGCTGTCGGCTGCTCGGTGGGCGTGCTTGGTCATGGCGGCGGAGGTCGCAGTGGCCGGCGGCTTGGCCGGTCGGCAGCGGCGGAACATGGCCGGTGGCAGCGGCGAGGTTCTGTCTGGATCCGGGGCAGCGGCCCTGGAGGGTGGCGGCTGGTGAAGCTAGGGCTTCCCGCGGCGGCATGGTGTGGTGAAGTCCTTGTCCAAGGCGGATCTGTGACGGCGATATGCTATGGACTGGCTCGGATCAAAGATTGGCTCGGATCAGAGATGATGTCTAGCGGCGGCTATGTTCCACGTTGGCGCGCGTAGACAACGGTGATTTGCTTTTCTTTTCCACATCCGGCCATGTCGGCCGCTGGAACGACTCAGCAGGGCTCTATCTAGCGATGTGCTAGTCGGTGGTGGTCTATTGCGCCGTCGGTGTTGGTCCTTGTGGTCACCACTTCGGCCTGCGGTAGCGGCCTCAAGGTGCATTGCGATGGCCAGCGAAAGGTCTTTGTGAGAGTTCCTCGCGCTAGATCTGATGGTTGACCACGACGGTTAGATGTAAATATGGATGATGTCTTGGCGCGAAGGGATGATTTTGAACCGGCAGCGGTAGCACATCACAGTAGCTACTGAGGTCGCGAAAAAGTGATGGTGACAACACATAAGTGACATTGATGGTGGTGTCACCCGAGCACCTGGTCTCGAGTTCCGGAGTGAAAGCCTAGGTGTGACCCGACTTGGTTATACCTAGCAATGATAATGTCTTTACATTGTTATCTTGTTCAAGGCATTGCTCGGATATGCTTGAACTGATTTTCTGTGTAAAAACCAAGATTCTGGTCTTGGATGGTTGGTGATTGAGTGTCGCTCTAGAACTAGGTTTTCGTCCCGCTTTATAAATAAAGCCAACCTCCATACAACCAATTACCAGGAACAATAGTAAGAACAGACGGCTAGGGCCACAGCACAAGCACGCCCAAGAAACGAAGAAGAAACAAAAAAAGCCACCTGTGGTAAACTCCAAAGCAAGCCTAAGGAGCAGAGAGACGCCGCGTTGCTGCCACTAGCGCATCCACCATCACTCCAAGCCAATCACGGTCCCGCTTTCTAGCAAGCGGGTGCCAGTACTGTCAAAAAGCAAGAAATTTGAAGAACGAGTCACAAGCCTGTCGCGGGAAGATCCGCTGAATCACCATCTTGTTGCGAGTTGTCCAAAGGCTCCACGTCAATGCTGCAATGATACACCAAAAAAGGTAGCCCTTGTGGCCCGTCTGGGTCGCCCTGGCTGCAGGAACTCGGCCAGGTCTCCGGCCTCCCAATCGGGCCCGAGTGCTTCCGGAATAAAGCTCCATAGAGCCCGCGATGCGGAATAGGAGAACAGGATGTGACTGCCTGTCTCTGGAACACTACAGAGGGGGCACATGCCGTCGCCCGGACTATTGCGCTGAAGGACCTCAGTCCCTGAGGGCAAGCGGTTCCGGAAAAGCTGCCAGACGAATATTTTTATTTTAAGTGGCACAGGGGCCTTCAACAGTGGTGATAGCCACTGTATGGCCGGAGCGCGACACAGCGCGGGATATGCCGAACTAATGGAGAATTTTCCCAAAGGAGACAGAATCCAGGAGACAATGTCAAGGGACTGTGATAGCCCCGATGGGACGGCCGCCCTCAGTCTATCCCACTCCAGAGCCTCCTCCTAGGCAAATGCTCGGCGGAATGTGATGTTCCACTGGCCGTCTACCCATGCCGCGGAAACCAGAATAGACGGGTCCGAACAGATAGCAAAAAGGCTAGGGAAACGAACGCGTAGTGGCTCATCACCCAACCAACGATCGAGCCAGAACTAAGTGTCATATTCTCATTCCCAACCGAGAAGGTGGCACCGAGCCGGATCTCGTGCTTAATCTTCTGGATATATTTCCAGAACTGAGACCCAGCTACGCGCGAGCATGTCAAGAGGGGCGCACCCTACAAGTATTTGGCTTGAAGAAGTGGCAACCACAAACCACCCTCTCCAAGCAAGACCCGCCAGATCAACACAACATGAGGGCGACATTCATTCGCCAAGAGGCCGTGATACCTAGCCCACCTCGATCTTTAGGTAGGCAGATGTCCGCCCATTTGACCATGTGGTATTTTGGGCGGCCATCGGCAGCCTGCAAGAAGAACCTTGCCAGCTCCTTATCAAAGGCCCCATGGACACCCTCCGACAAGATAATCATCCCCATCATATACATGGGGAGGCTGGTGAGGGAGTCCTGGATTAGAGGGTCCTCGGACAGCCGGACTATATACTTTGGCCGGACTGTTGGACTATGAAGATACAAGATTGAAGACTTCGTCCCGTGTCTGGGTGGGACTCTCCTTTGCGTGGAAGGCAAGCTTCGCAATTCGGATATGTAGATCTCCTCCCTTGTATCCGACTCTGTGTAACCTTAGCCCCCTCCGTTGTCTATATAAACCGGAGTGTTTAGTCCGTAGGAGGACAACAATCATAATCATAGGCTAGCTTCTAGGGTTTAGCCTCTACGATCTTGTGGTAGATCAACTCTTGTAATACTCATATCGTCAAGATCAATCAAGCAAGAAGTAGGGTATTACCTCCATCGAGAGGGCCCGAACATGGGTAAATATTGTGTCCCCCGCCTCCTGTTACCATCCGCCTTAGACGCACAGTTCGGGACCCCCTACCTGAGATCCGCCGGTTTTGACACCGACATTAGTGCTTTCATTGAGAGTTCCACTGTGCCGTCACAATAAGGCTTGATGGCTCGTCTTGTTGTCAAGGACAACATTACCTCGGGGGGAGCCCTGGCTGTAGGCCAAACTCTCCGACTAGGCGGCTTCGTCATGACCGCCCGTTCGGCCGTCGCGCCGACGATGACTTCTAGGGTCATCAAAAACAGCCTCCACGTCGGCTCGGGATTCGCCGAGCAGATGGATCCAATAGAGCTCCCTTCCTTGAACGAGCTCTTGGATCACATCGCCGCCCTGGGGGTCGCTACGGACTATGATCGGATCGGGCTTAAACCCGACCAAAGGAAGATTAACTCTCCGTCTGTCACCCATCAGATAGCGGTGGTGGAGGAGCAATGTAGCGATTCTTCCTCTATTTTGAGGACAAACTATGTCCGGATTCCCGAGCTCTCCGAGCCGGATACCCGTCCACGGGAGGACATGGCCCAAGCTTCGAACCTAGAATCAGACAGCGGGCTAGAACTATTGGGCAACATCCCGGAGCTCGAACTGCCAAGCTCGGAAACTCCTCCGCCCCTGGGTCTCGGATCGGGTCAGGGTTTGGACCTAAATCTACCCACCCACCCAGACATAAGTGATCTTTCCCACATTAGACAAGATCCCCAAGAGACGGTACATCACTATTGGGCCAGATTCCTCCTTGTAATGAGCAAGGTCAAGGACTGTCATGAGGAAGACGCAATTTCATTCTTTTGCAAAAATTGCACAGACAAGGGAATCCTCAACGCCATAAGTCGCCGTGACATAGCACACTTCGCTGACTTGGAGGCCATAGTACAGAAGTACTATGCGATGGAAAGCGCCTGGAAAACCCGAACAAAATTCTGGGATCCT
>NC_057799.1:15674275-15695813 GCF_018294505.1 Triticum aestivum
CGAACTAAAAGGGTGTACTCTCGTAAGTCACCCGATCCAATTACAAAGAAACCAAAGCCCACTACAGGGCGTGGAACTGTATTGGAGGGATGGCTCAATGGGCCATGCAAAATTCACAGTACAGCGGATACCATGCCAACACATAGCCTTAGAGCATGTTGGATACTTCGGCAGGTGGCCTAGAGCGGCGAGGATCTCCTCATCAACAATACAACAGAGCACCATTCCGTGGAAAATAACAATACATTATTGAAAGTCTTCGAGACCTTCGCCTCAAATAATAGGCGCAAGCGAGCACTCCGCAGCCTTGCCGAAGTCTGCCATGTTGCGGCAATAAATCCATGGAATGACACGGCCATAACCTTCAAGGCCAGTCACGAACCTCAATTCCGAACAGCCCGAGCACCAGCCGCTTTGGTCCTTAGTCCAATTGTGGACGGCTTCCGGCTTACTAAAGTGCTCATGGACGGTGGCAGCGAATTAAACCTCATCTACGAGGAAACTCTTAGCAAAATGGAAATAGACAAGAGCCGCATTGAGCAAAGCAGCACGACCTTCAGAGGAATCATCCCTAGTCGGGAGGCACGATGTGCGGGAAAAATCACACTAGATGTGGTATTCGGTACGCAGGAGAATTATAGGTCCGAAGAAATCACATTCCAAGTGGCCCCGTTCAGTAGCGGATACCACGCCCTTTTAGGACAGGAGGCATTCACGATCTTCCAAGCTATACCCCATTACGGAATCATCACTCTAGCTAGTGATACGGACATAGCACTCCGCGCCGAAAATAAAACCGCCGCACTAGCCCTCGAGGCGTTATCCGAAGCCCTTGCGGCCGAAGAACTAACTACGCTGCGCTCCAAAGTGGACAGGGACGACGTGATACTCGACAAAAGACCCAAGTCCACCTCTTTTAAACCAGCGGACGAAATAGTCAAATTCCAGGTCCACCCAACGGACCCTACAAAAACAGCATCCATCGGGGCGCAGCTGAACCCCACAACAGATGCCGCACTGCGGGAGTTCTTGCGCGAGAATTGGGACATCTTCGCCTGGCATCCTTCAGACATGCCAGGAATCCCACGCAGGCAAGCCGAGCATAGCCTTAACATTCTAAAGGGGTTCAAGTCGGTCAAGCAGACTCTTCGGCGTTTCTCTGAGCCTAAGCGACAAGCCATGGGAGAAGAGCTAGACAAGTTACTCGAGGCCGGATTCATTAGAGAAATAAAACATCCGGAATGGCTAGCAAACCTAGTGATGGTACCAATGAAGGACAAATCCTGGCGCCTATGTGTCGATTTCAAGGACCTTAACAAGGCTTGCCCCAAGGATCCCTTCCCCCTCCCCCGCATCGATCAAATTATCGACGCTACCGCAGGTCACGACTCATTGTGTTTCCTCGACGGATACTCCGGATACCATCAAATTAAGATGGCGGAGTCCGATCAAGCCGCAACGGCATTCATAACTCCATACGGCCCCTTCTGTTTTAACACCATGCCTTTCGGGCTCAAAAACGCCGGTGCAACCTATCAACGCATGATTCAAACATGCCTGGAGACACAAATCGGCAAAACAGTGGAGGCATACGTAGACGATGTGGTCATTAAAACCAGACACGTCGAATCCTTAATAGACGACTTGAGGCTCACGTTCGACAATCTCCAAACATATGACATCAAGCTCAATCCGAAAAAATGCATTTTTGGCGTGCCCGCCGGAAAGCTCTTGGGCTTCAGCGTCTCCAATAGAGGAATTGAAGCAAATCCGGCTAAAATCCGAGCTCTGTCATAGTTGGCTATCCCAATAGACCTCAAGCAAATCCAGAAATTAACTGGATGCGTGGCTGCCTTAAGCTGCTTTATCTCCCGATTAGGAGAAAAGGCACTACCTCTTTATCGCCTTCTTCGACGCACTGAACACTTCGAGTGGACGGATGCGGCCACGGCTGGATTGGAAGAAATAAAGGCCATGTTGGCCAGCAACCCAATCTTGGCCGCGCCAAATATCGACGAACCAATGCTGTTATATATAGCGGCAACACACCAAGTTCTAAGCGCAGTGCTCGTCGTCGAACGACAGAAGGACGGACATAAGTTCCCGCTTCAAAAGCCGGTATACTACGTATCCACTGTCCTCACTCCATGCAAATCACGGTACCCACATTATCAAAAGATAGCATAAGCGGTCTTCATGGCATCCCGGAAACTACAACACTACTTTCAAGAGTGTTCAATTACGGTGGCCTCTGAAGTACCACTCAACGACATAATAAATAACCAGGATGCCACGGGACGGATTGCTAAATGGGCTATTGAGCTCCTCCCGTTCGACATACCATACAAACCACGGCAAGCCATTCAGTCACAAATACTGGCTGATTTCATCGCCGAATGGACAGAAGCCGAACTCCCTAAAGAGTACGGTGCATACTCCAATTGGATCATGCACTTTGACGTCTCTAAAATGCTGGCTGGTCTGGGGCAGGCGTCGTCCTGACATCCCCCACCGGAGATACAGTCCAATAAGTACTCCAAATATTATACACAAACTCCAACAACGCAGTAGAATATGAGGCCCTGTTACATGGTCTCCGGATGGCAGTCTCCATGGGCATTCAACGCCTAGAGGTGCGTGGGGATTCGAACCTCGCAATATCTCAAATAAATGGAGACTTCGACGCCAAGGATCCAAAAATGGCGGCTTACCGCAACACCATCCTCAAAATGTCAGCTCGGTTCGAGGGGCTCGAATTCCACCATGTGGTCCGAGAAAACAATTAAGCGGCGGATATCCTCGCCCGCACCGGCGCTAAGCGCGACCCTGTCCCACCTAATATCTTCTTGGAAAGGCTATTTAAGCCATCCGTGGTATGGGAAGGACAGACCGGCAACAACAGTCCGGACCCGGCCACAACACCAGATACCGAACACTCTGACGTAATCGGAGGCTTTGCCACCAAAATAACGCCTTCGGCCCACGTGATTATGGCTGTCATCGCCCCGTGGACAGAACCCTTCTTGGCCTACCTAACTAGGCAAGAACTCCCTGAGGACCCAAACGAGGCACGTTGCATTGTGCGGCGGTCTAAAGCCTACAAGGTCCACGAGGGAGAGCTTTATAAGAAAAGCGTTACCGGAGTACTTCAAAGGTGCATCTCCGAAGAGGAAGGACGACAACTTTTGGCAGAAATTCATGTTGGACTCGGCGGCCACAACGCCGCAGCTCGGGCCCTTGTAAGCAAGGCCTTCTGTACAGGTTTTTACTGGCCGACGGCCCGAGCAGACGCACAGGACCTCGTCCAACGTTGCGTCGGTTGCCAGCTTTTTGCAAGCCCAAGCCATCTGCCACCTACTGCTGTCCGAACAATCCCCATTACTTGGCCCTTCGCGGTCTGGGGGCTTGATATGGTCGGACCCCTTAAAGGAGGAAGCCATAAGAAAAAGTACCTATTGGTCATGGTGGATAAATTCACCAAATGGATAGAAGCCAAACCAGTTAAAACGTCCGAGTCCGGACCAGTGATAGACTTCATATCCGGGGTTGTACACCGTTACAGCGTCCCCCACAGCATCATCACCGATAACGGCTCGAAATTTACAGCCGACGAGGTAAAAACTTGGTGCGGCAACATGGGCATTAAGCTCGATTATGCCTCCGTCTATCACCCCCAAATAAACGGTCAGGTCGAGCGAGCAAATAGTCTCATTATGAGCGGCATTAAACCCAGATTAGTGTGA
This sequence comes from Triticum aestivum, assembly GCF_018294505.1. Lineage (NCBI taxonomy): Eukaryota > Viridiplantae > Streptophyta > Magnoliopsida > Poales > Poaceae > Triticum > Triticum aestivum. The sequence goes on from NC_057799.1 coordinate 15,678,019, forward strand.
TCCTTGAAGGAATCAGATACGCACTGGGTTGAGGAGCTCGACTCCGTACTATGGGGGCTGCAGACCACGCCGAATCGCACTACCGGATACACACCGTTTTTTATGGTGTACGGCGCAGAGGCGGTACTGCCCTGCGACATCATTCATGACTCACCTCGAGTGCCCATGTACGAAGAGAAAGAAGCCGAGCTTGATCGGCAGTACAGTTTGGACGCCCTGGAGGAGGAGCGTGACGTGGCAAAAGCCCGCTCCGCATTCCATCAGCAACAGGCTCGACGGTATCAAAGCAGAGAAGTACGGGCCAAAACTTATAACGTTGGCGAACTCGTTCTTCGCCTACCAGAGAAGAAAAAGGACAAGCTCAAGCCCAAATGGGAAGGTCCCTTCATTATTGACAAAGTTCTGACCGGTGGAGCGTACCGTCTGCGGGATGCATCGGACAATTGACTCGAGCCAAATCCATGGAACGCTGCCAGACTCCGAAGGTTTTATGCCTAGTGCCGGACTCTGTGTTCGTCTCCTTACCTCTGTCAATTATATATATATATATATATATATATATATATATATTACCTGTCTTTTCTTTCTTTCTTTCTTCCCTTTTTCTTCACGGCCTTAAAGGTTAAAATGTGTCTTGACTACACAATCTTGACGCGCTAGGCGTGCTCATTATACCTGGGGGCTTCTTATACAGAAGCTTAATATAACTATGTTCCGGGCTCTATGCCCCCCGCACATGTGTTACTTTTCCACATGTACCTTTTCTTCGCCATTATATGCATCGATATGACTTAAGTTTTGGCCAAGCTGGGTTGCCTGGCTCTTGTGTTTATTCCCTATATTCCCGTTAATTCGGCTAGGGCATAAGGGGAGCACCTCTGCGATTGTTACTGTCGGGTCAGCCGGATGTGTACCTCAGACTAGGTGAAGCCGAAAGCTAGCGTTCTTAAGGGAATATTCGGTCGGTGAACAAAAGATGACTTTTACTTATTTCAATACAAGCCCCCAGATGTTTATATCATGCGTCTCTTTTCGCAGTTCGGGCATGCACATTAATGCATGCGTACCCAGGGAAAGGAACCCTTAACGGAACTATTCTCCCTGGAAGATGTTTCTTACTATCCATGTAATATAACATAGCTAGTTGGGTACTTGTCTGTTCAACCACTTATGACCCCTACGCCTGGTTTCCACGCGTACCCCGGTTTTTACATAACTGAGCGGGTATTCGGATACACTCCGCACTGTCGGGTCCGGAGGTCGAAGCGAAAAGGTCTGCCATGACAAATGATTTACAATCCGGCTAGGGACAATATATGTCACTTGAAGTACACAGTCATTTAGACTGACTAAATTCTTCTTCTATACCATCCAACAGGCTGTCTAGCCTACAATCCTGTTGGGAATACTTTGCGGCTAATTTCACCTGGTCATACACCAAATGGACAGGGATCTCTTTCCCGTCAGACCCCACAGGTCCGACTTCGGCCATATGGTTTGGGTCAGCCTTGGTATATCGAGTCTTCACCATGGCCCAGGCTTCCCTTGCACCTTGTCGGCAGGCAGATATCTTCCATAATTGGAAGCGCCGCCGCGCTCCCTTGAGCATCTCTACGAGCTCCCCCAAGCCTCCTGGCAGGCAGGCGGATGGCCACAAGGCCTGGGCAATGCCCTGCATCACCTGCCGAACTTGTTCGTGCAGTTGTGAGAGCTCTGGCAGAAGATCACCCGCAGACCCGGGCACCTCTGCGGGGCGACCCGTCAGCATACCTACAGATATAACTTTGTTAGCCAGTTTCTTCGCCGAACTCTATAAAAGTTCGTTCAAGCACTTACTAAAAATGCTGTGTCGAAGCCTCTTATTCTCCTTTACGGAGTCAGCAAGCTGGGCCCGAACGTCTTTCAGTTCAATGCCCAGCCGGGTATTGGCATCTTGGAGATCATTTTTCTCCCGCCTAACCTATATAAGGACACGCTCGCCAGCCTTTAGCTGTCGTTGAGCATGTTGATCATCCCCCGTACGACCTTCGGATTCACTCCGGGATCATCTGCGGAATCTTTAGTTAAATTTGTATGCATGCCGCATACTAACCGGTACATGTCATTCTTTTTGATAGAAACAAGTGTTACCAGATGGGGCCTTCTCGGACTCCTTCATTGCGGCAACTGCGGCCCGTAGCTGGGCTTTGCACTCCTCCAGCTCTTGAGACAACTGGGTATTCTTCTCCGTAAGAACCTACGCAAATAATGATCCTTAAATCAGTTGTGTCCACTGTTTCAAGTCTCAGGGGCTACTGATATACATAATTATTAGATTTTCTTACCCGCATATCCTTTACATACTGGTCCGTGGCTCTGGGAGATCATTTTGAGCAGCTCGGATGTACGCGTCTCCTGAGTTGAAGGCATCGAACGCCTCTTCAGAGAAACAAGGGTCGCGGAGTACGGCCCGGCGACGCCTGTGATTCATGGCACTCTCCACTTCGGAATTCGTAGCGGACAGCCTATCCGCATCCTCTGTAGGAGGAACATCCGGCGTTGTCCCCACATTAGCATCTGCCTCTAAGTCCGGCTCTGGAGCCCGGCTGGTGGAGGCGTGGCCGGCAGGCTCTCCGGATACGGTCCGGTGAGCGTTTTTCCTGCCAGGAACCATGGACGTCATTATATTTTCAAGATGACAACCATGGAGCAGGGTTCCTTTTCATACCTCTGCGACGGCGTCTCAGTCTTGACCGCCTTCCTTTTCAGCCTACCCGGTTTCGGTGCCCCATGTTGGTGAGTCACTGCGGGTTCGGCATGGCGTCCCGAGGGCCTTCCCTGTAAGACACCATATGTGTGTGATAGGTGAAGTGCAAAAAAAGGGATCCTTCTCGGAAGTTGGGACTCCGGTTTTACTTACATGCGATGCAGGGAGCAGTCCAGGATAATCGGCTATGATGGCCGCCAAGGCACCGTCGCAGCTTAACTGATAGAACCAGTGGCGGATCTAGGATTTTGAAGCAGGGTGGTCCAACCTAATAAAAAATTTACAACAAATATGGCATGCCAATGTACTAGCTAATTTACCAATAGCAAAATATAAATTGATCAAAAATTTTCTCAGGTAAGTCTTAATTTTGCATAAAAAAAGCCTACGTACCTTGAAAAGTTCAAAGAACACTATCTGAATGTGTTCATTCTTCCACATTTGATACATGTATGTAAGCCTGTGATGGTGGTTCACATTTTGTTCTTCAATGTGACAATGACATGCACTGGTTCAAAAAAATGAGAACAATTTATTAATTGTTTGACCCAAACTGAAACAATTGGGTAGTAATTAGTAAAATTCCTGGAAATTACAGCTCAAGATGCCACATAGATTAGAAATCTGACCCAAACTGAAAATGTTCAGCAGTAAGTAGTAACATTCCTGGACAGAATTCAGCACAGTACTACGTTACAATTTTCAAAGGAGCACAACAAGCCTAAGCTCGTAATGAGTTGTTCTATCAGGTGGCAGCACGACGAGCAATGAGTAAGAGTAGAAAAAAAATAGGGAGTGGCAGAAATCTCATCGAAGGTACCTCAAGAATTGCTGGGCGGTTGGCTGCAGGCTTGCTGCTGCTGCAGAACGCCGGCTGCTGAGCAGCGACTGCCGAGTGCGGACTGGGCGGCTGCGGGCTTTCGACTGGGCGCGGTCGTGCCGGCCAGGTGCGGGGCGGACAGAGTCGCCGGCGAGTCATGGAACCAGGCGGCAAGTCAGGGCGGCGAGATGGGCGGGAGCGTACAGCAGTCGCGAGGGGAATTGGGGACGGGAGGCTGTGCGACGAGTCGACGCTGTGTTGGCTGGGCTTTTCTATTCTTTTCTTCCAGCCCATCCCCTTATCTCTTATGGGCTATGTATATATATGGGTCGAACCAAATCCCAAGGTGGGCCGCGGCCCACCCTTTCCACCCTGTAGATCCGCCACTGGATAGAACGTCCTGTCGATGAGCTCCACAAATGTGTCCGGATCTTCTTCGAGTCCGGGGTCGAGGGCCCGGTCAGGGTCCTTTGGTTGTGGAGACGGGCTGTGGACCTCCCTCACAGCTTTTCGCAATTCCTGCTATGAAATAGCAAGGTAAATACTTATGATGAAGAATGCGGGAAGGTCTGGAGTAAAAAGTAGCAGCTCACCCAGTTGGGGGGTTGTACATGGAGAATCCATCCCGTGGCTTAATGCGGATGAACTCCTCTTCCTCTCCTTTATATAAATCGGACAGTATTTTCGTTAGAGCAGCGACGGAGTCCGGACCTTTACGGCCGCAGCGGGTAGCACCGTCTTCTCCATTGAAGTGCCACATGGGTTGTCCCCGATATTGAAGTGGCTACACCCCCTGCATTATACATATTGACATAACCTCGATTATGGTAAATCCTGATTTGGCCAGTGCTTTTATCCGGCCCATCAGGTAAAGGATCTCTCTGTTATCTTCCTCCTGGGGGCTCCGAGGGCGCCAGCTGCGGCATTTCTTCAAAGGGGCGTTATTGAACTCAGGAAGGCCCATCCGAATAGGGTCCGGAAGGGGGACGTCCTCCATATAAAACCACTCCGAAGGCCAGTCTTCGGATGTCTTCTTTGGAGTACCGGACAGATATCCGGTCCCGGCGATGTGCCATATCTTGGCTCCGCCCACTTGATATATTGACCCCTCCTGTGTACGGGGTACGAGGCAGAATAGCCTCTTCCATAGCTCGAAATGAGCTTCACAGCCCAAAAACAGCTCGCAAAGGGCGACGTAGCCAGCGATGTGTAATATGGAGGCGGGAGTAAAGTTATGCAGCTGGAGGCCGTAGAACTCCAGGAGCCCGCGGAGGAACGGATGGATAGGAAATCCAAGTCCCCTTAATAAGTAAGGGATAAGGCATATCTGCTCCCCCATGGATGGGTTGGGAAAGCTCTCCGCTTGCTCCCCGCCGTTGTAAGTGGCTAGTCCGTCTCGGACGGGGACCATATACGCTGGAGGGAGAAACCCCTGGGTCTGTAACTCTACTAATTGGCTGTGGGGGACGGAACACTTCTTCCAATTGCCTGGCTTAGTGCTACGGGACCGAGAGGAGGAGTTGCGATGGCCGACCATGATGGGATGGGCTTTTCCGGGCGCACTCCGATGGATACTCGCTGTGGGAGGATGGTGTGATCTGGATCTAGGGATCCCCGGCTCTTTAAATAGATTTTGCTCACAGGATTAGGGTGGCAAGTGTAAAAATGCCCCGACTTCTCGCATTCGCTCGACACGTGGAAGATAGCCATTATTAGGCGCGGAAGCCAAGGAGTGCAACATTCATGGGAAGCTGAACACTACTCGACAGGTACTCGGAATTTGGAGAAGAACCCGCCTTGCAATGCCGAAGACAATCTGTGCGCCGGACTCATCGTCATTGAAGCCTGATTCAGGGGCTACCGAGGGAGTCCTGTATTAGGGGGTCCTCGGACAGCCGGAATATATACTTTGGCCGGACTGTTGGACTATGAAGATACAAGATTGAAGACTTCGTCCCGTGTCCGGGTGGGACTCTCCTTTGCGTGGAAGGCAAGCTTGGCAATTCGGATATGTAGATCTCCTCCCTTGTAACCGACTCTGTGTAACCCTAGCCCCCTCCGTTGTCTATATAAACCGGAGGGTTTAGTCTGTAGGAGGACAACAATCATAATCATAGGCTAGCTTCTAGGGTTTAGCCTCTACGATCTCGTGGTAGATCAACTCTTGTAATACTCATATCATCAAGATCAATCAAGCAGGAAGTAGGGTATTACCTCCATCGAGAGGGCCCGAACCTGGGTAAACATTGTGTCCCCCGCCTCCTATTACCATCCACCTTAGACGCACAGTTCGCGACCCCCTACCCGAGATCCGCCGATTTTGACACCGACAGCTGGCAAGGTTAGAACCAATGAGGATGGTTTTTCTTCCTTTGGAAGTGAACCGTCCACACCACGGCTCCGCTCAGGATGCTACTCGTCCTACGAGCGGATCATACTCTGACAACAAGATCCTGGAGTCTGACATCGGCATCCCCAGATACGCAATGGGGAAGGTTGCCAGTCTACAGTTCAGGCTATCCACAATCCTCTGTTGTTCCTCCACTAAATAACCGAGGACCAGTACCTCGCTCTTGTCAAAGTTAATCTTAAGTCCCGACATGGCCTCAAAGCAGAGTTGTAGGAACTTAAGATTAACGATGTCCAAGTCTGATCCCTCGACCATAATCATGGTGTCGCCCACGTATTGCAGATGAGTGACACCGCCTCCTGTTACCATCTGCCTTAGACGCACAGTTCAGGACCCCCTACCCGAGATCCGCCGATTTTGACACCGACAGCTGGCAAGGTTAGAACCAATGAGGATGGTTTTTCTTCCTTTGGAAGTGAACCGTCCACACCACGGCTCCGCTCGGGATGCTACTCGTCCTACGAGCGGATCATACTCTGACAACAAGATCCTGGAGTCTGACATCGGCATCCCCAGATACGCAATGGGGAAGGTTGCCAGTCTACAGTTCAGGCTATCAGCAATCCTCTATTGTTCCTCCACTAAATAACCGAGGACCACTACCTCGCTCTTGTCAAAGTTCATCTTAAGTCCCGACATGGCCTCAAAGCAGAGTTGGAGGAACTTAAGATTAACGATGTCCAAGTCTGATCCCTCGACCATAATCATGGGGTCGCCCACGTATTGCAGATGAGTGACACCGCCTCCTGTTTGTTGGAAATATGCCCTAGAGGCAATAATAAATAGGTTATTATTATATTTCCTTGTTCATGATAATCGTTTATTATCCATGCTAGAATTGTATTGATAGGAAACTCAGATACATGTGTGGATACATAGACAACACCATGTCCCTAGTAAGCCTCTAGTTGACTAGCTCGTTGATCAATAGATGTTTACGGTTTCCTGACCATGGACATTGGATGTCGTTGATAACGGGATCACATCATTAGGAGAATGATGTGAGGGACAAGACCCAATCCTAAGCCTAGCACAAGATCGTGTAGTTCGTTTGCTCAGAGCTTTTCTAATGTCAAGTATCAGTTCCTTAGACCATGAGATTGTGCAACTCCCGGATACCGTAGGAATGCTTTGGGTGTACCAAACGTCACAACGTAACTGGGTGGCTATAAAGGTGCACTACGGGTATCTCCGAAAGTGTCTGTTGGGTTGGCACAAATCGAGACTGGGATTTGTCACTCCGTGTAAACGGAGAGGTATCTCTGGGCCCACTCGGTAGGACATCATCATAATGTGCACAATGTGACCAAGGAGTTGATCACGGGATGATGTGAGTTACTGAACGAGTAAAGAGACTTGCCGGTAACGAGATTGAACAAGGTATAGGATACCGACGATCGAATCTTGGGCAAGTAACATGCCGATAGACAAAGGGAATTGTATACGGGATTGATTGAATCCTCGACATCATGGTTCATCCGATGAGATCATTGAGGAGCATGTGGGAGCCAACATGGGTATCCAAATCCCGCTGTTGGTTATTGGCCGAAGAGTCGTCTCGGTCATGTCTGCATGTCTCCCGAACCCGTAGGGTCTACACACTTAAGGTTCGGTGACGCTAGGGTTATAGAGATATTAGTATGCGGTAACCCGAAGGTTGTTCGGAGTCCCGGATGAGATCCCGGACGTCACGAGGAGTTCCGGAATGGTCCGGAGGTAAATATTTATATATGGGAAGTCTTATTTTGGTCGCCGGAAAAGTTTCGCACTTTATCGGTATTGTACCGGGAGTGCAGAAAGGGGTCCGGGGGTCCACCAAGGGGGTCCACCAGCCCCGGGGGGCCACATGGGCTGTAGGGGGTGCTCCTTGGCCTATATGGGCCAAGGGCACCAGCCCCAAGAGGCCCATGCGCCAAGAGATAAGGAAAAGGGAGAGTCCTAAAGGGGGAAGGCACCTCCGAGGTGCCTTGGGGGGGAAGGACTCCTCCCTGGCCACACCCTTCCTTGGAGGAAGGGCCAAGGCTGCCCCACCCTCTCCCTTGGCCCTATATATAGTGGGGGAAAGGGAGGGCAGCAATACCTAGCCCCTGGCGCCTCCCTCTCCCTCCCGTGACATCTCTCCCTCCCGTTAGTGCTTGGCGAAGCCCTACCGGGATCCCGCTACTTCCACCACCACGCCGTCGTGCTGCTGGATCTCCATCAACCCCTCCTTCCCCCTTGCTGGATCAAGAAGGAGGAGACGTCGCTGCTCTGTATGTGTGTTGAACGCGGAGGTGCCGTCCGTTCGGCGCTAGGATCATCGGTGATTTTGATCACGACGAGTACGACTCCATCAACCCCGTTCTCTTGAACGCTTCCGCTCGCGATCTACAAGGGTATGTAGATGCACTCCCCTTCCCCTCGTTGCTAGATTACTCCATAGATTGATCTTGGTGATGCGTAGAAAATTTTGAATTTCTGCTACGTTCCCCAACAGTGGCATCATGAGCTAGGTCTATGCGTAGTTTCTATGCACGAGTAGAACACAAAGCAGTTGTGGGCGTAGATGTTGCCAATTCTTCTTGCCGCTACTAGTCTTATCTTTTTTCGGCGGCATTGTGGGATGAAGCGGCCCGGACCGACCTTACACGTACGCTTACGTGAGACAGGTTCCACCGACTGACATGCACTAGTTGCATAAGGTGGCTAGCGGGTGTCTGTCTCTCCCACTTTAGTCGGAACGGATTCGATGAAAAGGGTCCTTATGAAGGGTAAATAGAAATTGGCATATCACGTTGTGGTTTTACGTAGGTAAGAAACGTTCTTGCTAGAAACCTATACAAGCCACGTAAAAACTTGCAACAACAATTAGAGGACGTCTAACTTGTTTTTGCAGCATGTCCTATGTGACATGATATGGCCAGAAGATGTGATGAATGATATATGTGATGTATGAGATTGATCATATTCTTGTAAAATTGATCATATTCTTGTAATAGGAATCACGACTTGCATGTCGATGAGTATGACAACTGGCAGGAGCCATAGGAGTTGTCTTTATTTTTTGTATGACCTGCGTGTCATTGAATAACGCGATGTAAATTACTTTACTTTATTGCTAAGCGTGTTAGCCATAGAAGTAGAAGTAATCATTGGCGTGACAACTTCATGAAGACACAATGATGGAGATCATGATGATGGAGATCATGGTGTCATGCCGGTGACAAAGATGATCATGGTGCCCCGAAGATGGAGATCAAAGGAGCAAAATGATATTGGCCATATCATGTCACTATTTGATTGCATGTGATGTTTATCATGTTATGCATCTTATTTGCTTAGAACGACGGTAGTAAGTAAGATGATCCCTCACTAAAATTTCAAGAGACGTGTTCCCCCTAACTGTGCACCGTTGCGAAGGTTCGTTGTTTCGAAGCACCACGTGATGATCGGGTGTGATAGATTCTAACGTTCGAATACAACGGGTGTTGACGAGCCTAGCATGTACAGACATGGCCTCGGAACACATGCGAAACACTTAGGTTGACTTGACGAGCCTAGCATGTACAGACATGGCCTCGGAACATAAGAGACCGAAAGGTCGAACATGAGTCGTATAGTAGATACGATCAACATGGAGATGTTCACCGATGATGACTAGTCCGGTCTCACGTGATGATCGGACACGGCCTAGTTTGACTCGGATCATGTATCACTTAGATGACTAGAGGGATGTCTATCTAAGTGGGAGTTCATTAAATAATCAGATGAACTTCATTATCATGAACATAGTCAAAAGGTCTTTGCAAATTATGTCATGCGCTTTAGTTCTACTGTTTAAGATATGTTCCTAGAGAAAATTTAGTTGAAAGTTGATAGTAGCAATTATGCGGACTGGGTCCGTAAACTGAGGATTGTCCTCATTGCTGCACAGAAGGCTTATGTCCTTAATGCACCGCTCGGTGTGCTGAACCTCAACGTCGTCTGTAGATGTTGCGAAACATCTGACATACACGTTTTGATGACTACGTGATAGTTCAGTGCGTAATGATAACGGTTTAGAATTGTGGCACCAAAGACGTTTTTGAAACGTCGCAGAACATATGAGATGTTCCAAAGATTGAAATTGGGATTTCAGACTAGTGCCCACGTCAGGAGGTATGAGACCTCTGACAAGTTTCTTGAGCCTGCAGACTAAGGGAGAAGAGCTCAATCGTGGAGCATGTGCTCAGATTGTCTGAGTGCCACAATCACTCATGAGATAGTGATGGTTCTCCATAGTCACTGCCACCAAGCTAGTAAAGCTTCGTGATGAACTATAACATATCAGGGATAGACATGATGATCCTTGAGAACCTCGCGATGTTTGACACCGCGAAAGTAGAAATCAAGAAGGATCATCAATTGTTGATGGTTAGTAAAACCACTAGTTTCTACAAGGGCAAGGGCAAAAGGGATACTTCATGAAACAGCAAGTCATTTGCTGCTCTAGTGAAGAATCCCAAGGTTGAACCCAAACCTGAGACTAAGTGCTTCTGTAATGAGAGGAACGGTCACTGAAGCAGTACTACCCTAAATACTTGGTAGATGAGAAGGCAGGCAAGGTCGACAGAAGTATATTGGATATACATTATATGAATGTGTACTTTGCTAGTGCTCCTAGTGGCACCAGGGTATTAGATACCGGTTCGGTTGCTAAGTGTTAGTAACTCGAAATAAAAGCTGCGGAATAAACGGAGACTAGCTAAAGGTGAGATGACGATATGTGTTGGAAGTGTTTCCAAGGTTGATGTGATCAAGCATCGCATGCTCCCTCTACCATCGAGATTTGGTGTTTGCGTTGAGCATGATTGGATTATGTTTATCGCAATACAGTTATTCATTTAAGGAGAATAATGGTTACTCTGTTTATTTGAATAATATCTTCAATGGACTTGCACCTAAAATGAATCTCGATCGTAGTGATACACATGTTCATGCCAAAACTATTGATAGTACCACATACTTGTGGCACTGCTATTTGAGTCATATTGGGATAAAACGCATGAAGAAGCTCCATGTAGATGGATCTTTGGACTCACTCGTTTTTGAAAAGATTGAGACATGCAAACCATGTCTATTGGTATATATGCATGAAGAAACTCCATGCAGATGGATCGTTTGGACTCACTTGATTTTGAATCACTTGAGACATGCAAATCATACCACATGGGCAAGATGACTGAAAGGCCTCCTTTTCCGTAAGATGGAACAAGAGAGCAACTTATTGGAAGTAATACATTTTGATGTATGAAGTCCAATGAGTGCTGAGGCATGCAGTGGATATCGTTATGTTCTTACTTCACGGATGATTTGAGTAGATGCTGAGTGTATTTACTTGATGAAACACAAGTCTGAATTATTGAAAGGTTCAAGTAATTTCAGAGTGAAGTTGAAGATCGTCGTGACAAGAGGATAAAATGTCTGTGATATGATCATAGAGATGAGTATCTGAGTTACGAGTTTGGCACACAATTGAGACATTGTGGAAAGTGTTTCACAATTAATAACGCCTGGAACACCATAGTGTGATGGTGTGTCCGGACATCATAGCTGCACCCTATTGGATATGGTGCATACCATGATGTTTCTTATCGAATTACCACTATCGTTTATGGGTTAGGCATTAGAGACAACCGCATTCACTTTAAAAGAGGCACCACGCAATTCCGTTGAGACGACACCGTTTAGAGAAACCTAAGTTGTCGTTTCTTAAAAGTTTGGGGCTGCGATGCTTATGTGAAAAAGTTTCAGGCTGATAAGCTCGAACCCAAAGCGGATAAATGCGTCTTCATAGAATACCCAAAACAGTTGGGTATACCTCCTATTTCAGATCTGGAAGCAAAAGTAATTACTTCTAGAAACGGGTTCTTTCTCGAGGAAAAGTTTCTCTCGAAAGAATTGAGTGGGAGGATGGTGGAGACTTGATAAGGTTATTGAACCGTCACTTCAACTAGTGTGTAGCAGGGCACAGGAAGTTGTTCCTGTGGCACCTACACCAATTGAAGTGGAAGCTTATGATAGTGATCATGAAACTTCGGATCAAGTCACTACCAAACCTCGTAGGACGACGAGGATGCGTACTACTTCAGAGTAATGCGTAATCCTGTCTTGGAAGTCATGTTGTTGGACAACGATGAACCTATGAGCTATGGAGAAGCGATGGTGGGCCCATATTCCAACAAATGGTTAGAAGCCATGAAATCCGAGATAAATGGATCTTTAAGAAGAAGACGGACGTGGACGGTAATGTTACCGTCTATGAAGCTCGACTTGTGGCTAAGAGTATTTCCACAAGTTCAAGGAGTTGACTACGATGAGATTTTTCTCATCCGTAGCGATGCTTAAGTCCGTCGGAATCATGTTAGCATTAGCTGCATTTATGAAATCTGGCAAATGGATGTCAAAAACAAGTTTCCTTACCAGTTTTCGTAAGGAAAGGTTGTATGTGATACAATCAGAAAGGTTTTGTCGATCCTAAGGATGCTAAAAGGTATGCTAGCTCCAGCGATCCTTCCATGGATTAGAGCAAGCATCTCGGAGTCAGAATATACGCTTTGATGGAGTGATCAAAGTTTTTGGGTTTATACAAAGTTTGTTAGAAACTTGTATTTACAATAAAGTGAGTGGGAGCGCTACAACATTTCTGATAAGTATATGTGAATGACATATTGTTGATCCGAAATGATGTAAAATTTCTGGAAAGCATAAAGGGTTGTTTGAAAGGAGTTTTTCAAAGGAAGATCTGGATAAAGCTGCTTTCATATTGGGCATCAAGATCTATAGAGATAGATCAAGACGTCTGATGATACTTTCAAAGAACACACACCTTGACATGATTTTGAAATAGTTCAAAATAGATCAGCAAAGAAGGAGTTCTTGGCTGTGTTACAAGGTGTGAGTATTGAGTAAGACTCAAGACCTGACCACAGCAGAAGAGAGAGAAAGGACGAAGGTCGTCCCCTATGCTTTAGACGTAGGCTCTACAGTATGCTATGATGTGTACCGCACATGAAGTGTGCCTTGCCATGAGTTGGTCAAGAGGGTACAATAGTGATCCGGGAATGGATCACATGACAGCGGTCGAACTTATCCTTAGTACCTAGTGGACTAAGGAATTTTCTCGATTATGGAGGTGAAAAGGAGTTCGTCGTAAAGAGTTACGTCGATGCGAACTTTGACACTAATCCGGATGACTCTGAGTAGTAAACCGGATTCGTATAGTAGAGCAACTATTTGAAATGGCTCCAAATAGCGCGTGGTAGCATCCACAAGATGACATAGATATTCGTAAAGCACACACGGATCTGAAAGGTTCAGACCCATTGACTAAATAACCTCTCTCACAAGCATAACATGATCAAACCAGAACTCATTGAGTGTTAATCACATAGTGATGTGAACTAGATTGTTGATTCTAGTGAACTCTTTAGATGTTGGTCACATGGTGATGTGACCTATGAGTGTTAATCACATGGTGATGTGGACTAGATTATTGACTCTAGTGCAAGTGGGAGACTGTTGGAAATATGCCCTAGAGGCAATAATAAATAGGTTATTATTATATTTCCTTGTTCATGATAATCATTTATTATCCATGCTAGAATTGTATTGATAGGAAACTCAGATACATGTGTGGATACATAGACAACACCATGTCCCTAGTAAGCCTCTAGTTGACTAGCTCGTTGATCAATAGATGGTTACGGTTTCCTGACCATGGACATTGGATGTCGTTGATAACGGGATCACATCATTAGGAGAATGATGTGATGGACAAGACCCAATCCTAAGCCTAGCACAAGATCGTGTAGTTCATTTGCTCAGAGCTTTTCTAATGTCAAGTATCAGTTCTTTAGACCATGAGATTGTGCAACTCCCGGATACCGTAGGAATGCTTTGGGTGTACCAAACGTCACAACGTAACTGGGTGGCTATAAAGGTGCACTACGGGTATCTCTGAAAGTGTCTATTGGGTTGGCACGAATCGAGACTGGGATTTGTCACTCCGTGTAAACGGAGAGGTATCTCTGGGCCCACTCGGTAGGACATCATCATAATGTGCACAATGTGACCAAGGAGTTGATCACGGGATGATGTGAGTTACGGAACGAGTAAAGAGACTTGCCGGTAACGAGATTGAACAAGGTATAGGATACCGACGATCGAATCTCGGGCAAGTAACATGCCGATAGACAAAGGGAATTGTATACGGGATTGATTGAATCCTCGACATCATGGTTCATCCGATGAGATCATTGAGGAGCATGTGGGAGCCAACATGGGTATCCAGATCCCGCTGTTGGTTATTGGCCGAAGAGTCATCTCGGTCATGTCTGCATGTCTCCCGAACCCGTAGGGTCTACACACTTAAGGTTCGGTGACGCTAGGGTTATAGAGATATTAGTATGCGGTAACCCGAAGGTTGTTCGGAGCCCCGGATGAGATCCCGGACGTCACGAGGAGTTCCGGAGGTAAAGATTTATATATGGGAAGTCTTATTTTGGTCGCCGGAAAAGTTTCGCACTTTATCGGTATTGTACCGGGAGTGCCGAAAGGGGTCCGGGGGTCCACCAGCCCCGGGGGGCCACATGGGCTGTAGGGGGTGCGCCTTGGCCTATATGGGCCAAGGGCACCAGCCCCAAGAGGCCCATGCGCCAAGAGATAAGGAAAAGGGAGAGTCCTAAAGGGGGAAGGCACCTCCGAGGTGCCTTGGGGGGGAAGGACTCCTCCCTGGCCGCACCCTACCTTGGAGGAAGGGCCAAGGCTGCGCCCCCCCCCCTCTCCCTTGGCCCTAGTGGGGGAAAGGGAGGGCAGCAATACCTAGCCCCTGGCGCCTCCCTCTCCCTCCCGTGACACCTCTCCCTCCCGTTAGTGCTTGGCGAAGCCCTACCGGGATCCCGCTACTTCCACCACCACGCCGTCGTGCTGCTGGATCTCCATCAACCTCTCCTTCCCCCTTGCTGGATCAAGAAGGAGGAGACGTCGCTGCTCCGTATGTGTGTTGAACGCGGAGGTGCCGTCCGTTCGGCGCTAGGATCATCGGTGATTTGGATCACGACGAGTACGACTCCATCAACCCCGTTCTCTTGAACGCTTCCGCTCGCGATCTACAAGGGTATGTAGATGCACTCCCCTTCCCCTCGTTGCTAGATTACTCCATAGATTGATCTTGGTGATGCGTAGAAAATTTTGAATTTCTGCTACGTTCCCCAACACTGTTACCATCTGCCTTAGACGCACAGTTCGGGACCCCCTACCCGAGATCCGCCGATTTTGACACCGACAGCTGGCAAGGTTAGAACCAATGAGGATGGTTTTTCTTCCTTTGGAAGTGAACCGTCCACACCACGGCTCCGCTCGGGATGCTACTCGTCCTACGAGCGGATCATACTCTGACAACAAGATCCTGGAGTCTCACATCGGCATCCCCAGATATGCAATGGGGAAGGTTGCCAGTCTACAGTTCAGGCTATCCGCAATCCTCTATTGTTCCTCCACTAAATAACCGAGGACCACTACCTCGCTCTTGTCAAAGTTCATCTTAGGTCCCGACATGGCCTCAAAGTAGAGTTGTAGGAACTTAAGATTAACGATGTCCAAGTCTGATCCCTCGACCATAATCATGGTGTCGCCCACGTATTGCAGATGAGTGACACCGCCACCAGGGATCAAGTGACTAACCACCCCTTTCAGGTGGCCAGCCAGTCTAGCCTTGTTTAGAATGCTAGCAAGGGCATCAACCGCAAGTTTGAAGAGAAGAGGGGAGATGGGGTCTCCCTACTGCACTCCTCTCGAGGACCGAAAGTAGGGTCCAACCTCCCCATTGATATTAAATGGCCGTGTTCCCAGTACGAACCAACTGCATGATCCACGAGCACCATCTTTCATCAAACCCTCTCCGCTGCAATACCAAGCGCAAGAAGGACCAGTCCAGCCGATCGTAGGCTTTTTGGAAGTCTAACTTAAGAAATACGCCCTTATGGCCCCTCGATGCCACCTCATGGACGATTTCATGCAGGGGCAGGATCCCCTCATGGATCCGCCGACCCTTCAGAAAGGAGGACCGGAGGTGATGGGTAATCCATTCCGCTACCGGTGCCAGGAGGGTCGCACAAACCTTCACAAAGATTCGCTCAAGCACGTTGATCACCGTAATTGGCCTAAAGGGTCTGATATTCGTAGCCCCAACTACTTTGGGGATAAGGGATATGACAGCATAATTTATGGTTGACATATCTAGTGACCCAATATAAATTCATGGAACAGGGGCATGACTACCGGATGTATGACATTCCAGAACTTCTATAAGAAAGCCACTGGAAGGCCATCCCGACCCGGGGCAGATCCAACCTTCATGGACGAGATCGCGCGCCCCACCTCTTCTAGCGAGAATGGAAGAAGCAACTCTTCATTCTCACTATCAGAGACCCGGTCCACCAAAGGCCAGAAACCCTCGGCAAGGGAGACCCCCTTGCCTCGGGGCTCTGTCGTGAAGAGCTCATTGTATAAAGAGTATATATGGGAGCTAATCTCGTCCGGGTGTTCCAGGAGGTTATCCCCCTCCCAGAGACGAGGAATTTTACATTTCCTCCTACGGCCATTGACGAGAGCCTGGAAGTATGCGGTATTCGCATTGAGAAGCCAATTCTGGCCCCCGCGGCGTTTCCAAAAGAGCTCCCCCCTTATATATCTCCATGAGCGAGGCCTCTAGGGAGTACCACCGGATCCAATCATCGGGGGTAAGCCGGGGCCGTCAGCCAGCCCGTCTAGCACACTAATCTGGCCTAACGGGGGCCCTTTCCTAGCCCTAAGCTCCGCGCCAAGGTTGGCCCCCCAGCCCCGCTTGGATTGCCTAGCCATTTTGGCATAGTGGTGCCAAACATCAACGACACTAAAGGCACGGGGAGGGGAGGCTGCGTCCTGAAGCCATCGGTCCTTGACCATGTTAACAAAGACAGGCTGCAGCAACCACGATGCCTCGAAGTGGAAACGATGTGGCTGAGGCGGAGCCTCCTCCCCCAAGTGAAAAGCAAAGGGGAGTGGTCTGAGCCGACCCTGGTAACCGCCCTGAGCGAGCACAGAGGGAACATTAGTTCCCACTAAGCCAAGACTAGGACCCTATCAAGCACACTATTGATAGGGCCGACTTGCTTATTCGTCCATGTGAACGTAGCCCCCACCCATGCAATCTCGCACAAGGCCAGGTCCACGATGCACTCGTTGAATAGACGCATGCGGAGGCAGTCCACATTCGGGGAGCTCTTGTCCGAGGCTAAACTAATAAGGTTGAAGTCCCCGGCTAGTACCAACAGGGTAGAGCATCACTCCACCTTATTTGTAAGTTCAGCCAGGAAGGCCGCTGACAGCCCGTGATCAGCCGGGCCATAGATGATGATCACCTCCCAACTGAGGTTCACACGTCGGACAGTGATAGCCATACTCAGTAACAACTCCCCCCGATCCATGTCTTCGATCGAGAAGGAGTCCTCCCTAACCCCCAGCAAAATGCCGCCAGATTGCCCGACCGAGGGCAACCACTGCCAGGCGAACTGGTGCCGGGAGAGGCTCTGGAGTTCTTGGATGGAGAAGTCCTGGCGGGTCGTTTCTTTGAGGCCAACAATGTCCACATCTTCCTGCCTCAAATACTCGATGAGCTGACGCCTTCGGCCAAGATGGCTGAAGCCCCGAATATTCCAACATAGGAGTTTCATGTTGGAAAAACGGGGTTGGACCTAGGCCCCTCAGGTGGGGCCGAACTATCCCTCCCGTTGATCAAGGGACGAAGGGGGGGTGGGGTT